>NW_022984790.1:631268-743445 GCF_010094145.1 Didymella exigua CBS 183.55
CCATCTCACCACACATCCGTCACCATCTCACCACACATCAGTCACCGTCTCACCACACATCAGTCGCCATCTCACCACACATCAGTCGCCATCTCACCACACATTAGTCACCGCCTCACCACACATCAGTCACCGCCTCACCACACATCAGTCACCGTCCCCTGCTTCAACGTAGCGTACATTCTTCCACTCTAACCTACAGCTTCGCCTTCGCATCCGCCAGCGCCGCCTGATCACGCAGCAGCTTCCGCTGGATCTTCCCGGACTGCACTCGTCAGTATGCGCTTGTAAACGTCAAGGACGCACTCACCGGATTCTTCGGCACCTCGTCGATGAAACGCACCCCGCCCTCCAGCCGCTTGTGCTTCGACACGCGCTCCGCAACCCAGGACTTGATGGCCTCGGCGAGCGCGGGCGTGGCCCTGTCCGCCTTCTGCAGCGCAATGTACGCCCGGGGCGCCTCGTCGTCGTTGCTGTCCGCGTCAGCATGTCACGTCAATGTCTCGCGGAATACTCACTGCGGCACACCAATGACCGCCGCCTCCTGGACCTCAGGGTGGTCCAGCAGCAGGGCCTCCAGCTCTGCGGGCGCCACCTGCAGCCCCTTGACCTTGATCAGCTCCTTCTTCCTGTCTACGATGAAGAAATGGCCCTCCTCGTCTGCATACGCCACGTCGCCCGTCTTCAGCCACCGGCCCGGCCCAAACGTCTCCCTAGTTGCGTCGGGCTTGTTCCAGTACCCCTTCATCACGTTCGGCCCGCGGACCCAGATCTCGCCCCGCTCGCCCTGCGGTGCCTCGATCTTGCCCTCGTCGTCGAGCACAATCTTGGCCTCGCAGTTGGGCACCACCTCGCCGACGCTGAACGACGCCGAGTGCTTTGCCGGATTAAACATCATCACCGCGCACGTCAGCTCGGTCATGCCGTAGCCCTGCTTCACATTGACCTGGCCGTTGGGCCACAGCTTCTCAAACTCCTGGCTGGCTTCGCGGCCCAGCGGCGCTGCGCCCACTGTCACAGTCTTGATGCTGCTGAGGTCGAACTTCTTCGTCGCGGGGTGCTTGGCCATGGCAACCACCACCGGCGGCACCAGCGCCAGGTCGCTGATGCTGTACTTTTGCACGTACGTCAGAAACTCGACAAAGTCGAACCGCGGCATTATGTACACGGGCACGCGCTGCTTGACGGCGTTGACGGCGAAGACGGACTGTGCCATGGCGTGGTACATGGGCAGGAAGCACAGGTACCGCTGCTTGGGCAGGTCCTGCGTGTAGTTCGGCGTCAGCGCCTGCATGTGGATCTGCTGCGTGCTGTTGGCGACGTAGTTGCGGTGCGTGATCATGACGCCCTTTGCGACGCCCGTCGTGCCGGACGAGTAGTTGAGCGCGACGACGCGGTCGAGCTCCTCGGGCGTCTTGAGATCGGGCCACGCGTACGCGTCTCCGTTCGCCTTGCTGTCGAGTAGCGCAGTCCAGTGCCTGACGTGCCCCAGCTCCGTGCTCTTCTCCACCGTGCGGCCGTCAAAGGTCGCGTTCCCATCGTCGAAGATGAACACGGAATCCGCAGACAGCCCGGCTTCCTTGGCCGCAGCGATGCCCGTGTCGAGGCTGCCCTCGGCGCACACGAGGAACTTCGCCCCGGAATCTTTCAGCTGGTACGCGAGCTCGCGCGCGACGTACGTGGGGTTCGCGCCGGTGAAGACGCCCTCGGCCATGATGACACCCATGATCACGGACGGGAAGAACAGCGTGTTGCCCGAGAACAGCAGCACGCGGTCGCCCGGCTGCAGGCCCGCGCGCCGCAGCCCAGACGCAAACCGCTTCGCATAGAGGCGGTATTCGTGCAGCGAGAGAAAGTACTTGTTCGGCTCCTTCGCGGATAGGAACGCGGGCGTCTTGGGCAGCTCGCCGTGCGGCGAGTCGAAGATGTACGTTGGCAGCGAGACTGCGGGCGTCGGGACGTTCCAGCGCGACTTGATGACCATGGTGGCGTGAGGGTTCGGAGAGCGTGATAATAATACCGGGCTGGGAGAATGGATAGTTGAATTCTTAATAGCCGATCAACGCTGCTCGCACGCGGGTGCAGCGAGGCTCGGCTCGGCCGACCCTCGAGTAAGCCGCCTCGAGTAGTCGGCTCGAGAAGAATACCTACGCTCGAGCAGAAGAGTCGGCTCGCAATGGCCGTCAATCGTTCCACTGCCTTATATCCATCACCCTCCGCCCACATCCACCACCTTCTGCCCTCCATCCCTCACCGTCGACCAGCACCCGTCAAGCACCTCAACCAGCTCAACGCACTCTGAAGGCCTGGCTACCCCACAATTCCCAATGCAGGCTGCTGCTAGCCCGCATGCGACGCGTCTTCAAGGCCCGAGGCGCGTGCCCGTGGCTTCCGCGTTGGTGCGGGGTGCCCAGGCCGAGGTCGACGCAAGCGAGGCTAAGGTGGCTGCGTTTGTGGGGTTCGGGTGCGCTTTTGTGGGGTGCATGGTGGTTGGGTTTGTGCGGGTTGGACTGAACGCTTTACTGGTAAGAGGCTTAACATTATGGAGCTCTATAAGAATGTAGCTAGGACTGCACGTACTGTAGTCTATGGTGAAAGTATGGAGCCAAGCGCAGAACGCGGTCGGCATCGGACAACCGTTGCGCCCATTTGGTAGCACGCCTTCTGCGCCTGCACCACTTCAATACCCGATCCCCCTCCTGTTTGGCAGCACGAGTCATGTCAACAGTCTTCCCTATAAAGGTCGACCACCGCTAAGAGCCATCCACACATATTCGTCAAGTATTGGGTATTGGCTTCGACATCGAGTCGCGTGCGTTCTACCATCAAGTCGGTGGATGCTTTGTAGCTACCATTGTTGAAGTTTCTAAAATGATTTCAACGGGCAATCGACATACCATCGTCGATCACGCGTAATAATCGAAGTACAAAAATGAGGACGCTTCTGCACTTTGACTAGGTTTCGCACGGATGATAGATGAGAAAGTGACGCAAAGGTAACGCGTTCGCTAGCGCCATGGCTCCTGACACTTGCGAGCTCCCAGCTCCTCGCCGTCATCGCCACAGCACAATCTCCAGCCGACTCCCCGAAAGAAAATGATAAGAAGCCCCAGATACGCGACGAGTGCGATCGGCGTGTTTCCCGGTCAACACTACTTCCGACGTCGCATCGCTTTAGGAAGCGCGACGAGGTTGCCACCTGAGCCCGGACCGAATGCTTGCCTTGAAGCAGTCGCATCTTGATGCGATTGCAGATTACAGTGCTGCCAATCGTCAGAGATGGGCTGTCAAAAATATCGTGACGTTGTTGAGTCTCTCTCGAAGCCCCTGAAACAGCCTGAAGATTGTCGGAAGGAGACTGGTGAGGCTGTACAGCACTAGGCCACAACTGATTTCAAACCGAACAGTTTCGCGCGCCGTTTTTGAAACGCTATCAAGGCTGGCTAAAATCAACTCTCGGATGTTGTTGTTCCTTGTCGATATCGATCAATGTCCGGCAGACTCGTTATCGTCTTGACGACCGTTCCTGCCATCATCGACGATCAAATGGCCGCTACCCAAGTCTGATCGCACGCACGGCGCACCTCAAGAGTCTCTTCGAACAAGAAAATGCCGGATTCTACGTTTCGATCGCCGAGTTTAGAACAAGGCTTGGCTCCTGATACATTTAGAGTCCCCAGATACCAAACGTCAATGCGCCCTTCGACAACGCGAGAATGTACTGCCGCGGGGACAGACCCGTTCGAGAGACTGGAGAAGATCTACCCGTGCTACGCATTCTGACGCGAGTGATCATAGTGGGCCCAGCGGTAAGATCGTTCGACCAGCATCGTCTCAGCTCTCATAGCCGGGCTGCGCACCAGGTATCACAGTCGCTATCTTCACGTTTGGAAACCTGAATCAATGCCATGCGGCCTAGTCCACGGAACTCGCAATGGCGAATGCTTGAGTGTGGCTAAGCTTCAATCGCCACAGACGGGCGCAGGTTGTATATAAGGAATCGGCCTCACCCTCCCAGAAGACCATCAACATCCACAACATTTCCAGACTTGCTTTCCAGTCCCTTATTACTAATTACTTCCTTGCGCCGGTCGCTTGTTTAATCAGCTCAATTTTTTACGCTCACCAGCAATCTTCAGACCTTCTTTACTAGCCACTTTTAATAGCTCAAGCTCTTCAACCAACTATCAAAATGCGTTACTCCATCGCCTTCGCCGCCGCGGCTCTTGCCAGCTCCGTCTCCGCCCACGGCGTCATCACACAGGTCCAGGGCGCCAACGGTGTCAACATGCCCGGTCTCTCCATCATCGACGGTACGCCCCGTGACTCTGGTAACCCTCTCTCCGGCTCTGAGGCCGACACCTCCATCATCCGCGCCAAGGAGATGGGCGGCAAGGCCTCCGCTCTGGGCCGCACCCAGGGTGGCGGTGCCATTGACGCCGGTGCTGCTATCGCCAAATTCATGGGTACCGGTGGTGCCGCTGCTGGCGGTGCTGCTGCTGGCGGTGCCGGTGGTGCTGCTGCTGGCGGTGCCGGTGGTGCTGCTGCTGGTGGTGCCGGTGGTGCTGCTGCTGGTGGTGCCGGTGGTGCTGCTGCCGGTGGTGCTGCTGGTGGTCGCGCTGGTGGTGCCGGTGGTGCTGCTGCTGGCGGTGCCGGTGGTGCTGCCGGTGGTGCTGCTGGTGGTCGCGCTGGTGGTGCCGGTGGTGCTGCTGCTGGCGGTGCCGGTGGTGCTGCTGCCGGTGGTGCTGCCGGTGGTCGCGCTGCAGCGGGTAATGCTGCAGGTGCTGGCGCTGCCGGTCGCGCTGCCAACAGGCGAGGTCTTCTCGACGCCCTCACCGGTGGTAAGGCTGGCGCTGGAGGTGCTGCTGCTGCTGCTGGAACCAAGACCCCCAAGGGTACAAAGGAGACCGGTGTCGCTGCTGCAGCTGGACAGGGTGCCTCCTCGGGTCTCCCTACGACCGCCGACGATGGTACTATCACCATGACATTCCATCAGGTCAACCAGGACGGTGCCGGCCCCCTGGCTGCTGCCATCGATGCCACCTCCGGCGGAACCGACCCCGCTGCTTTCCAGAAGGCCACCGTCACCCAGGACGTTCCCGGAATTGGTATCGGTGGTCTTTCCGCCGCTGCTGTCATGGACTTCCCCGTCACGGTAAGCAATACCCGGTTCTCTTCACAACACAACTAACACACCACAGGTCCAAATGCCCCAGGGTATGACTTGCCAGGGTACCGCTGGTGGCGCCCAGAACGTCTGCATTGTCCGCATGCAGAACGCCGCTCTGGCCGGTCCCTTCGGTGGCTCCGCTGCCTTCACACAGTCAACCGCAGCCAAGAAGCGCGCCGTCGAATACAACCTCCGCAAGCGCCACATGGCCCGCGGCATCCTCGGCAAGCCCGAGTAAGCTTTCACAAGAGCATAGTGGAGTCTGGTGGTTGCTGGGCAATCTAGAATATGAGCGGATAGGGGGCTGCCTCCGCAGAGGTGTTGATGCCCGTTCCTTACTGTAACTCATGTTTTCTCTTAGTCATTTTCGCGCTGTAGTTAGTACGAGGACTGGAACCAATGGGTACGTAATATCTTGGTAGTGTAAATATAGCAAGTCTGGATCTGTTCATAACTCGAGCCTTGCATAGTGATGTCTGCCTTGTCGTTCGGATGATGCAAGTGGCTTGACTCATCTCCGCAGTCTGCAACTCCGACTCGAGAGTGCTTTAGACTTTTGACAGCTCCACTTGGTGTTTCTCAAGTCTTTCCGGACAGGGATCATGCGGAAACGGCGCATGTCTCAGAAAGCTTAACCCGAAGCTTAAGGTGAAACATGGATTGCAATGTTCCGAACGAAGGATCCGGGCGTCTTTGTCATCTGCAATTAGCGTTCTTCACGCTTGCAGGCTGTCGCGATCTTGAAGTGTGCACCACCTTGTTTCCGTGTACCTAACGTGTTTTATAAGCGAGTGCGCATTACAAGCGAGTGCGCACCCCACCAACTTTTTGCAACGCGTGAACTTATACTATCATGGCACCCCCAACTCAAGCCCAGCCAGCTTCTTATGAGGCTAATATACACCTTGCTATCTTAGCTCTCCAGCGAAATCAAATTCAGAGTGAGGCAGTTGCTGCACAGACGTTTAATGTCTCTCAAGACACACTCCACCGCCGACTTGCTGGCAAGCCTGCCCGACGCAATTGCCAACCCAACTCAAAGAAGCTCACTAAGCAAGAAGAGGAGGTGATAGTCAGCTACATACTCGATCTAGATCGACGTGGATTTGCGCCTACGTACGCAGCCGTACGTGATATAGCTAATAAGCTGCTGGCTGCGCGCGGCGCTGGTCAGGTCGGCGTCCACTGGCCGCGCAACTTTGTCAAGCGTACAGACAGTCTCACAACGCGTTTCAATCGAGCGTACGACAGGCAGAGAGCTCTATGTGAGGATCCTGTACTGATCAGGAGCTGGTTTGAGCTTGTAGAGCAGACAAAGGCTAAGTATGGCATCCTTGACGAGGACGTCCACAGCTTTGACGAGACTGGCTTTATGATGGGCAAGATCACAACCCAGCTTGTTGTGACAGGATCAGAAAGGAGAGGCCGGCCGAAGGCTATCCAGCCTGGCAATCGCGAGTGGGTCACGGTGATCCAGGGAATCAATGCTGCTGGCTGGGCTATCCCACCGTTCATCATCTTTGCTGGCCAGTACCACCTTTCTGCCTGGTATGAGGAAGACATCCCACGCGATTGGGCTGTTGCAGTCAGTGAGAACAGCTGGACAACCAACGAGCTTGGAGTTGAGTGGCTGAAGCACTTTATTAAGCATACAGATGGCAAGGTAGTTGGGGCGCGCCGGCTGCTGATCCTGGATGGCCATGAGAGTCACCACTCTCTTGAATTTCAGGAGCTCTGCAAGAAGAACAATATCTGCACGCTCTGCATGCCGCCTCACTCATCCCACCTGCTGCAGCCGCTTGACGTTGGCTGCTTCTTGCCGTTGAAGCGCGCGTACAGCCGCGAGATTGAGGCGCTGATCCGCCACCACATCAACCACATCACGAAGCTTGAATTCCTGCCAGCATTTAAGGCAGCGTTCAATCAATCGTTTACCTCAGCCAATATCTGCTCAGCCTTTCGAGGTGCAGGCCTTGTACCTCTCCAACCAGACGTTGTACTGTCAAAGCTTGACGTGCAGCTGCGTACACCTACTCTAGCTGCTCTGCCAGAGGCTCCCTGGCAGGCTCGTACGCCGAGCAACGTACGTGAGCTTGAGGCTCAATCAACGTTGATTCGTGAGCGCGTAAGAAAGCATAAGAGCTCCTCGCCAGCTTCAATTATTGACGCGATTGACCAGCTCAAGAAGGGCGCTGAGGTGATGATGCTCTCAGCTGAGCTGATGCGCGATCGGATCACTGGCCTTGAGAGAGCAAATGAGGCAGCGTCTGCACGTAAACAGCGCAAGAAAAAGCGTATACAGCAGCGTGGGGTCTTAACGAAGGGAGCTGGCGAGGATATCCTTGCTCAACGTGAGGCTAATCAGCAGATTGCTTGTGAAGAGCGCCAAGGAGGAGAGCAATCAGGTGTTAGCCGCCAGGCTCTTGCGCGCTGTAAGAGGTGCAGAGAGACTGGGCATAACTCTCGTACATGCAAGAAAGATACTTTAGATACTGTTTAATCTACTCTATTAATATCTACATACTATCTCATCTTGTTGTTGAGATATACGCTTGTAGAGGTGCGCAAAGTTGGTAGGGTGCGCACTCGCTTGTAATGCGCACTCGCTTATAAAACACGTTAATGCAAACAGTGGGATGGTATATGCGTGAGGTCTGCAATACGTTGACACTGTTTTGAAACTTGAAAAATTAATGCTCACCTGTTTTCTGCAATACCGATGGAGTTCTTCGTACAGAGCTCAAATGACGCCCGCGTCTCCGAGAACCACCTACCCTCGCAAGCAGAGATTGTGACAGTGTGTTCAGTAGTCTGTAGCCTGCGCTTATCGGTGCTTTCTTCCGGTATTTTGGCGCGGGGCCAAGTCTTGTAAATGCCTTTGGCCTCGTTCGAGTGAGGAATCGATTGCGCCCACCATGGCGGCGGAGGTGGGACGGCTGACGGACCATACATCTCATTCATGGGAGCGGAACGTCAGATTCAATGTGCAATAGCAAGTCTAGGCGGCTCTGAGCTTCCGCACGTTTGCGCCTCCACTGCTTCTCTTGGGGCTTGACGTTGTGCTTCAGCTTCTGCTGGACCTCATCCTGCTCGCGCTGCTTGACAAAGGGACAAGAAGCTTGCGATGTCGTTGGATCTGCCAAAGCACAAAGTCATAGAAGTAAAGTATCTGATCGTCCAAGACACCCCCTCTCGGTTGCGGCAGACCAGGATTTCTTTGAGCAAATATCCTAGCTCGGAATCGGAAATGAAGTCCTGGGCGTGGTAGTATGCAATGTTCGTTGCAAGGGCTGTCATGCCCTCCTCATCGTCAAGCAGAGCAGGTACAAGCGCAGGGATATCGCGCTGAATGACCGGCACAAGTGGCAGATAGCGGAGAACGGCTGCCCGGGGATTCGGCGTGGGGCCTTGAACTAGAGTCTCAAAGAGAGTGAGTGAGGGCGGCGAAGGCGAAAAGAGGAAGTCGAGTAGGTCGACATTGTCAGTTTCAGACAGAAAGCCGCATGAGCTCGATTCTGTGACAAGGCGAGATGGCAGGCCTAGTGAGATGGCAGCGAGTGGCGTCTTCTAGAACACAGGGCTGGAAAGGTAATAGTACGCGTTAGCATCCCTTGTCGGGCTCGGTGGTGCTGTTGCGGAAGGTGTGTCAAGCCCGATGATGAAAGGATCGATCTCGACCTGGAGGCCGTTTGTCGACGAAATACCTTTGATTGAGCAGTGTGCGGTAGATTCGATACTGCAAGAGTACCAAAGCAATAAACGCCCCATATACGAGTTTCCCAATCGCATAGTGAAAGTGACATAGGTCTCGCAGACGGCCACATTACCTTGTGTGGCTACAAAGAGTCTCGCGCCTATACGAGGGCCAGAAGAATGCGACACAATGATAGAATGACATGGTCGAACGTTGTAGGTACCTGCGACATTTGCACAACATCATTGTGACTCGCAAAACAACCACCGATATAATGATGGCGGAGTGTGAGAGTTTGGCAAAGTTCCGTAGTTGCAGCGACACGCTCTAAGTCCTCGGTTTCCGTACATTCGTCGGCGGCGATATTCCCCACAACGAACGATAGAGCTTCTCGGCCATATTCAACGCTTGCACGTGGAGAAAGGTGCTCTTGGCGAAACAGCACAAATCACCCCAGCGTCAGTCTGACTTCGGTTATCGATTCGATCTCGTCTGCTCTTGCTCTTGCTCTTGGTATCGCCTCAAGTTGACCACGTGAGCTCGTACCCGTACACTGTGCGGCGAAGAAGCTCATCCTGAGAGAAATCAGCGCATGAGCATGATGTCACGAAATGCACTTACGCCCGGGTCTTCCTCGAACATCACCTTGTCCATGACTTTTTCCAGAGTCTTGACGACAGTAAAGCCAGCCTCACAGGCCAAGTCGAAGAACGCGAGGTCCTTCTCGAGTAGCCAGGGTCGGTACGGCGTAAAGAACACGTAGGCTTTTGACCCCGGTGCCTTCTTCAGGGTCAGTTCCACTGTCTTGAGGAGTTTCGCGTGCTCGGAGTGGTTGAACAGAAGATCTGCGAGGATGAGCACGTCGAAGGCGGCATCGCTGGTCAGATGACTTGTCACAGTCTCCGTCGATGCACCCCATAGATAGCCCTAGAGCAATTAGTGACGATGTACAAACAATGAAGGTCTGCTGACCTCTGCAGCAATCTTCCTTGGCGTAGGCAACAGATCACAATGATCAATGTTGTACCGGAGATTCTCAATTAATTCAGCATCGGGGTAGTCCGTTACGACCACTTGCGAGGCTCCATTGATGGCGCAGACAAGGCTGGGAAGTCCAGCCCCCGCACCGAGTTCGAGCACTGACTTCCCCTGCACCAGTTCACCTGCATGCTCTTCCAGATGAGCCGATATCGTTCGACCAGCGTTCCAGAGAAAGTGCCCCTGTGTACGTCAGTGAACGTGCCGCAACAGCCGTTGACAACGTAAAAATGATAGAAGTTTGGTCATTATCGTAGACGATTCCAAACATGGAAGCCTTCTAGAACGTAAGTGCGAAGAAGGACCTTGCTCTTGCACGACCACACAATGGTGCAGCTTACCCACAGCGGATTATGACCGACCAATCGCACAGTAAATTCTCTGCCTGATAACAGCTTGTGCGTAGCGAAAGTCGCCTCCTTCTCTGGCTTGAAATAGTCAGCAGGCTCCTGGAAGAGGTCCAAGCCTCCCTCATCGTCTGAAGCCATGGCGATAAGGGAAGTTGGTACGAGATCACCTCGCCCGTGCGTTGTGCGCCCCAGAAGAATGAGCGAGGCGCTAAATCCTCAAGCTAACAAGTTGAGCCGCATGCCAAGAGCAGCATCCACAATCACGTGCCAAACGGAAAGAAGGGTCCACGAATTGCGATGCGCAAGCACCCTGGTGTTTGCTGAGCGGTTCAATGCGGGGAAATGCTTGAAGAGCGGCTTTGACTGTTTCGCCTAAGCAGGTGGCCTTCCAGAAACTGTCCTCGATCGAACACCGACGTCAGACGTCGAGAGAGCCCGTTCAAAACCTAATCGACGCCTGTCGGGTGGTAGCATCTCACAGCTGACCGGATTTATGGGCTTCCCCACACGTTCCCTTGTTGGTCCGCGCTGTGACTCCTTCCGCATTCGAACAGAGGCACAACTCTCTGGACCAGCGCACCGTCTCCCACATATCTCTACGCCCGCCGCTATTTTGCCTAGGTATATCTCGTCTCTTCGCCATCGTTCATTCAGTACTCTTGTCCCGTCCAAGGCTATATTGCCAGATGAAGCATCCAGTGTCCGGTCTCAGCCCGCTAACCCGAACGAGAGGAAACCTGCTCATCTAGCGCCGTCTTCACGACGTCCAGCAACTTACGACACATTCGGCCAGCCCAACCAACGAGAACCGTGCGTTAACGCTGCGACCCCGGCTCAACAGGCGTGCAACAAGAGGCTAAGAACCTCGAGTGTCTCGAAAATCGACTGCCGCTCTCTCCGTTGCTGCGGGAAACAGGCGCAAACCACAGTGAGCGACATCCACACTGCTGATCTCCTGTGGTTGACGGGTCGGCTCCGGCTCTTCTACTAGGTACAGCGATCTTTTCTGGGCATTTCGTGTTGAACATCTCTTCGCTTCAGCAACGCCCGTCGTCTTGAGCGTGTCCAGCACCAAACCGCAGGATCCCGTCGGCAACCTTCCGGTTGCAAGACAGCACCAGCCACACGGGTAGAAGACCCCTACAAGTCGCACAGGCCATTTCCAGTCTCGAGCGGCTACTTCTTTGCTCACGAACAGCTGCTGCAGGGCCCTTACAGGAGGGCATAGTCGAGCCCAGTCGATCCTTTGCCGTGTGACCAGGATCGGTGCCTAGCCCACAGCCTATCGCCAACACTCAAGCGACACGCCATTGTACCCCTCTGCAACATTTTCTCCACGTGCGCTGTGCGCATCAAGTCAAATACGATTGTTCGAATCAACAATACTGCTCATTTCCTTTCACTCGGCTCAGGGCCGGGCTTGTTGTCGTGGATTGAGCAAGTTTCGACAGACTTGTCTTAACCCCGCATCATGTGGGCCGACATCAACGGAGAACGCAAGAAGGTCGCCTGGTAAGTCCATCTCACTCTATTCCCGTGTGCGATGCTCTTTGCTCGGCATGAGTTGTACGTCTCTATCCTGCTTCCATCTGGTGTCCTTATCTCGCCGGCAGCGTGACAATGCGCAGCGAAGCGACCCAGTGATGAGTAATCACCTATAGCCGGCGAAGCTCTGCTGTGCCAGGTGTGTGGTCACGGCATGCAGACAGGCAGTTAGAGCTATGGCCATTGAATGGAGGACGGCATCCCATCAGTCACACGGCTTTCTTCACCAACATGTATTGTACCGTGCTAACATCGCACCAGCGGCCCTTGCATCCGAGGGCATCGCTCCTCAAAATGTGATCACCGTGACCGAGTACTTGTAGAGGTCCGGAAACCTGGTCGACCATTGAGTAGTTGTCCCCATCCGACCGGCTCGTGCAGTTGTGAGCGGATCATCATCAACTACACCATCCCCAAGACCTCAGAGTGTGCTTGTCCGTCAGAGCGAGCGCAATCGGTGGCTGTCGCTGGCAGCAGTCGAATCTCGAAGCCCAAACGGAAGTCGATTGCGATACATCCTACTTCGTTAGAAAAAGCCATCAAAGCTAGCCAGGACAACGAGACTGACACATCGTCGTACAACACACCAACCGAGCGAAGTGCCAGCGATGAAGCCTCACCGCTTTCGAGTGCAAGTTCTACCCCCCGAATGCTTCCCACGCAGACAGAGGAGGTGTCGAGCTGTTGTAAGCCGAATACTGCTCCAGCACCAGTCGTTCAAGGAGGGAGTTGCTGCAGTATCAAAGTCAAACAGCAGCCTCCACTACCTCCAGCCCCGCTTGCTGCGCCCACTAAGTCATGCTGCTCAGGCAAATTACAGCCGAGCAACGTGCCCAACGTCCAAAACGGCGTGCAGAATATTGGTCAGCAGTTCCAGTTCCAGATTCAACCTCATTTCAGGACACCACAGTACCAGAACTTCCAAACGCAAGCATCACCGGCGCAACCTCCCTTTGGATTTGGCGCACCAATCTACAACCACGCTGCTGCGGCTTACCAACAGTCGATGGCGATGCCCATGAGCGGCGGTATGTCTGGCCCATTACCACAGCATGCTAACAGTCACCAAATACCGCGGCATAACCCGGAGCACAACTGCCACTGTGGAGAAGGATGTAGCTGCTTTGGTTGCGCTGCTCATCCAAATAACGCTACCATGATGGAGTATGTCCGGCTGATGGCACAGTTCCAGTATACAGGTGCATTCGGAGGTCAACAAGCGCCCCTATACGACATGCCCACCTACCCTCATCACCCCGGCTTCGGCGCCGAAGCCAACCCTGCCATGAGCTTCTCGCCTCTACCCCAATCTTACGCATCGTCCAACCCACCACACATATCCTACCAAGCCAGCCTCGGCGGAACAGTTATGGCCGGCACACCACTGAACGTGTCCAGCCCCTGGCGCCAATCCTCCATCTCCACGCCCTTGACAGAGCAGTCCCAGTTCCTCGACAGCGCAACACCAACGCCCACCGAATCGCAACTCAAACTCGAAATGGCGCCTCCGCGTATTATTCCATCAGCAGCTACACCCGTCGCCGACAGCCCAAGCGGTAGCACTGAGGAAGAAACACCGACGCTGTCGCCGTCGTCTTTCTTCTGGAATGAGATGGTGCTCCCCGGCTGCAACGACGCGACTGGGACGTGTCAGTGCGGAGACGGGTGTGAGTGCGTTGGCTGCCTGACGCATGGAGGACACAACGGGATTGTACTCGATGCGCCGGTTGTCAGTGAGCATGAGGCGTTTCCGAGCTTTACGGCGGATGCAGGATTGACTCTAGATCTGGGCGATCCGCATTCGTTTTTGGACTTCAGTTCTACGAGCTGACGACAGTCGCGGATCTGAGTTTTGAGGGGTGACGAGGTATTCTATAATCTTTCATTGTACATGTTTTGTACGCCAGAGAACGCGAGAGGACACGCCGGGTATGGCAGCAGCCAGAAGGAAGCACTTTCATTGGGATGGATAGCATTGGGAAACATTTAGACTGTGGCTTCGCGCCGATACCCGTAGGTTGTTGTGTTTCGTGGCAGTTTCGCCAGTACTCAACCGATCATAACCCATCAGATCAGTGCAGTGCACCTGTGGTCACCTAGTAATCATCGTCAAGGCAAAGACATGAATTCGATAGCGCGAAAAGTCTCAAACCTCCCAGCTCACCGTCGCGAGCACTGCAGGTGCGTGAAGAGTGCAAAGTATCCAAGATTTGTGTCCAGGATGTTAGAAGATAGTAATTGAGAAATGCAAGAACAGGAACAATTCACAGGGCGGTAGAAAGTTTTCGAGCCTGGATGTCAGAGTATTTGCACCACTAGGGAGTGAATTGACCCTTGAATTGGTTAATCGATCCTGTACGAATGAACCGAACGCCTCCACTGCATCATCCAGTAATACGAAAGGTAGTAAATCTCCAAAATGGTCTTGAGTCTTCATGGTTGTATCAGCCGAAGACCATGGCAGCAACACCCGCTCGTGTGTACCCATGCTATCTTGCGACCATTCGCCGGACACAGTAAGCCTCGACGACACAGGAAGGCCGTAGCAAAATCAAACCGAAAGTATATGATACAGCTGAAAAAGAATCATGCATCTGAGCGAGATCAGAAGTCCTCCAAAAGGTCGTAGAGATCCGCGCGCGTTCTCGGCGTTGAAGTATGAACCAGGATATGAAAAGGTACAGAAGATCGTGGAATTCGACATCGGGAAACATGGACAGAGAAGATGTTGGCCGAGCCAAAGACTGAGCAGGCCTCACGGCGATTAGTCGTCGGTCAGGACAAGGGTCAAAGTGCTGCCTTCACTGATGCCAGCGGTGCAGCCGTCCTCGATGCTGTTGAACCACTTGTCGCCCTGTCCGTACTTGTCTGTCGATGCCTTGTACTTGCAAGCGTTGGTGACACCATCGCCGACAAAGGTGATCGAGTAATCAAGCTTTTCATTCAAGTTCAGCTCGTTTTGCTTCAAGCTAGAGTAGCCGACGTTGGAGGCGATGTCATCGAAAGAGGTGCCAAAGATTGTGGGTGACCAGTTGCCGACGCCCCCGCCGTCATGACCCCAGGTGCAGGCTTCGCTCTCAGGGACGCCCTGCTTGTTGACGTAATAGTGAGCGGAGGTAGGCTTGCCTTCCCAGAAGAAGTACTTGCTCTGGTCTGGATTCGCCAGGTAGCCGGTCTCACCAGATCCGATGGTAAGAGGAAAGGTCATGGACTCAGTGCCTTGGAATGTTAGTTGTGAGGAGTATATGGGGCGTGGGAGAACTCACCAGGGTAGTCAGTGCGGCAGATAGAGACAGACTTCTTGAGCTTGTTCTGCACCTTGACCGTCATCTTTTCGGAGCCCTTGCCGCAGAGCGTCTTGCCAATAGAGCCATCGGCCAGCTCGAGCATGCCTTTTTCATTGCAGAAAAGCCCACCGATAGTCTGGCCAGTCTTGCCCTGCTTCTTGGGGAAGGACAGCTTGAGGTAGGGGTTCGGGCAGCCGTAGGAGCAGTACGTTCCTTCTGTGCAGCACGAGCCATCGGAGCATGAGCCCTTGACCACTGTCCTGATGTTGTCGAAGCCATCAGCGCCACGGTATACAGGATCCTGGATGCCAGACCAACCGCCCAGTCCCTCGTGGTTCAGAGGCATAGCGCCGTAGCCATAAGGGAACTGACTGCACGGGATGACACCGTTAGGGAAGGGCTGGTCGCAAGATGGGCAGTTACCGTTGTCGTCAACAAGGTCATTGGGATCATCTGGCGACGCGTCCGGTGCTGGTGCCGCTGGGGCTTCTTGCGGGGGTGGAGCTGGTGCTGAAGACGGCGCCGGCGCTGAAGACGAAGCAGGCGCGACCGTAGCAGAAGCCTCGGATGGGGCCGCCAATTGAGTCTCGGCATGCTGGACTTGAGTGGTGGTGGGCTGCTTCTGGGCAGGCTCTTTCACTTCGCTCGAGGGCGCAACTGGCGGAGCCGTGGGAAGCGCGATAGGCAGCTTGACGGAACTTGACAAGATGCCATCGTCGCCCCAGCGCAGAGTGCCATTGGCAATACCTCGACGAGTCTCTTCCTCAGTGATCAGGCGACCGTCCAACTCGTACACGATCACTGTCTCGACGGGCGCGGGCGCATACACAGCATTGTCTGGGCGGGCCATGCGCGCAGCGTGTGCTTGAGCATGGCGATGGTTGCGCTGATGAGGCTGCGCCACGGTGACTGCAGCTGCGGCAGCGAATACAGCAAGGTATTGATACTTCATCGTGACTCGTTACTTCGCACTCGCTCACAACTGCGGCCTTGGTCAGTCGGTGTGTTGCAGGCAGGCGAGCATGAGACATTGTACCTGTTTAGTGCGCAAGTGCGTGCGAGACTTCGCGTGGTGATCTGCGCGGACGTCTCGAAGTCGTTGTTTCGTAGATTTGTTTTGGTGAAGCACGTGCCTGGAATGAAGAAGGAGCGAATGGTATATACTGTTGATGCTGAAGGAGCGGACTGGAAGATCCCAACGAGGTTACAGAAGGAAAAGGTATATGAACAGCGAGCTGAGAGTACTGTCACAGGAGTCGGCCGCTTACAGGTAGAAGAATACCGGGGTGGTGGAGTTTGTTTGTATCAAGCGCATGCCAAGCCCAGGGTCTGCGTGTGCTCGCTGGGAAGGCGCAGTGGAGGTGAGAATGCGACAATGCCCGGATCTGGATTGGCACTGTCCACGAGGACTTTATCGGTTGTTTGGCTAGATGTGGGAATCGATCTCGGCAGCGAGCGATAGTGTATGGCAACGGACGTTGAGAATGTGAGACAACGAACAAACCACGCTGAGAAAGGAGAGACTGGATCAAAGCAACGTGGGCGACGGCGGCAGCGAGGACATTCAGAGAATAGCTGCCCTGGGAAGCTTGCCAGCAAGAATCTGTAACACGGTGGTCACAATCACCACCTCGCCTGTATCGCGCGTTATGCGATGAGGGCTGCCAGTCGAGTTGGCCGTGGTCCCATACGTTCCTCAGCCGTAGACCTGCGCAAAGCGAGTCGCAGCTGGTACGCTTTGCGACTCTCTCTAGCGTCATGGCGTTGTCAAATCACCTAGAGGCTTTCAGCCTCCATAGAGCGCGCGCATGGCCGCCAAATGTCTCGCCCTGCCGGCCGCGCCGGCGTGTAATGCGAACTGCTGTTGTGTGACACTGGGTCCCTGGCTGATTCTCCAATGTTTGTTGAGCGCCTACATTCCACGGGATGAGAATGTGGCACCGAAGATGATTGCGACAGATATCCTTTGGGCAGGTCCAGATCTGCTATATTAAGTTATCGCCCTCGAAGCATGCCAGTCTTTGCTGCGCCTACGAGATTGCGGCTCGTGCTGTTGTTTGTCAACACGCTGCAGAGACCCGGAGGGGAATACACCAGCTGTACAAACTTTGGTGCTGCTGCCGCTCGTGCGACTTTTGGACTTGTACAGTACGCCTCGCTGTTGTCCTACATGCTCATCTCGTGCATGCACTCTATAGCATGCGAGACCGCCCAATATCAGTGCTTACGATCAGCGACGCATGGTGCAAGACTCCTGATGAAATAAGGGACAACTTGAGATGAAAGCGAAGATGAGCGATGAAAGCGATGAGGATAAGGTTCGGGGTGAGACCCTTACGCTAGAACACAACTGTAGGCCCCCACATGCATTGCCGACTCATGTGCTGAGGCGTTTGGTGGCACGGTTCACGCAGGCACATAATGATTATGATGGTGTTGACTGTGATGTGATATTTGATGATGTCTAAGCGCTCAATATGCACTGCAGCCGTACTCTTGCACGACTGCCAGACAGGTGGTCTATACCTGCTGGAGGTAGTTCGCAGGAACACTCCGTACGACGCCGTCCTTTTCGACATCTGCCCACCCGTCTCCAGCATCCATGTTAATAAGAACCAATCGCTCGCCTTCGCTCATCGAGTGCTCTACGTCGCTTTGTGCGCTGTACTCGTAGAGCGCCTCGACGTACTTGAGCTTCTTCGCGCCCCGTTTTGGTGCCACGGCTGGTCCCTTCTTCTTGCCGCCGGTCAATTGAGCTGCAAGGTTCGTTGTAGAGGCTGACGACGCAGAGTACGTCGAGTCAGGCCGGGTTGAAGAGAATGTGGATGCAGTGGTGGGTGGTGTCGCGGCAGCGAGAATCTCAACGTATGAGGCAGGCACAAGACCCTCCTTGCCCCCAGCGCGGACCTTCATCCAGCCAGATCCGTCTGTACAGTCTGTAAGCGACATGTCCAGAAGATACTGAAGCATGGGAGTGATTTTGAGAGAGGACCTACCATCGGGTTCCAAGATGGTGACATCGCGCCCATCAGCAATCGATAACTCGCCGTCGCCGCCTGCTTCGTAGGCATACAACATCCTGCCCTTGACTTCTGGTGCTCCAGATGCTGGCGGCGGAGCGTCTTCGTCAGCCTTGATGTATGCTGCAGGTGGCGGCGCAACGACTCGGTGCTTCCTAATACCGGCCGCTGGTACTTTCTTCTCTGCTGGCGGTTCTTCAACGGTCGGTGACATCCCTCCGGAAATTGATCTGTGAGCTGTCGCTGAATAGCCAGAGCTGAGCGTGTTCATCGAGTTCACGGTGTCGCTTCTGCCTAATCGCGGCATATCAGCTGTTGACCCTGCAGCAGCGCCATTTGTTGATGTGACTGTGTGTGAAGCCTTCTGTCGCTCTTCCTTGAGTTTCTTCTTATCTTCCTTTGTCTGCTCTCCGGGACAATCTGCCGGCACCTTCAGCTCGCACTTGCTATGACAAGTGTAACCGCAGTCTCGGCAGTCGAACCCCTTTGCAGACAACCCCCATATCCTGTCCCCGCACAGATCGCAGTTTGTGGGTATCTTGAATGTCTGCGACTTGAAATTGTGGTTCCTTGCGCCAATGCTTACATCGCCAACCACCGACGTGATAGTTGAGACTTCAACCTCGGCGCTGACCTTCTGTTTCTCGATCTCGTGGGCCTGTTCCTGGATGGCAAAAATGGCCCGGACCACATCGACCTCGTCCCTCTTGTCCTTCCCTTCTCGGACATTCCGCCGAACAACCTTTGCATTTTCGACCTCCTTCAACTTCTTGTCGAGATCTCGTCGGTAGTCTCCAAGCGAGCCTTTGGTCTTCAGCAGAACGTTTCGTAGGAAGGTGACTGCGGACTCGTCCACCGCAAGGTTACCATCGTCAAGCCACACCGGACTCGGCTCGAACTGGAAATCGCTGGGTTCCTGCCACCCTCCTGCGTTGTGTCTGACGAACATCATGGAGTCGAGCAGTGGGTTGTTGCGAGGGATTTCGGCGGAGAGATGCTGCAGGCATTCGGTACTGCGGGTGAGCGTTTGGGTCTCGATTGAGGCAGCTAATGACCAGATTGCGTTCAATTTATTGACGCGGGTTTCTGAGAGATCTTGCATGCTCTGCTCGGCTGTTAGCACCATTCAAGGCGAGGAGAGATGTACCCACATCCAGAAGCTCCGGGACATACTCGTGGTAGTACATCTCCTTCTGCTTGTTCGTGACATTGATGGTAATGAGGTAGGTGTTCTTGACATTGCGCATCTCGATCTGCTGCTGTTCGAAAGCGTTCCGCGCCTTGTTCTTACCGTGGTCGAAAGCACCATCCACCTTCTTGCGGCGGCTCTCAACCTCCTGGCACACACTGTCGTATCTGCCCTTGGTCTTGCGTAGGTCGGCGTACTGTCCGTCTCGTTCCTTCTCGAGCTTTGCTGCGTAGTCGCCGTGGAGTTTCCGCAGCTCTTCGGTTCGAGTCGCAAGCGTCTTCAACGGATCGGCGAGTTGTGATATGAGAGCCATAGCGAATTGGTCGTGCTCGGCCGCGCGTTGTTCGAGGGTGTTCAGTTGCACGCCCCATGTGGTCATAGAGGCACTGTAAAACTATCAGTGACTGCCTTGAACCCAATCATCCCCAGACCATACCTCTCCAGCGAGCCTGGAGTTACCGTCGGCGTATCACCAACACTCAAGCTGCTCACTTTCCTCGACTTCTTCTCATAGTACTTCTTTGCTAACGCGCTGAGCCTTTGAGAATACTCCTTCTCTATGGCGCTTCGTTCACGATAGAATTGCTGTATGTCGTCGAGCCATGTGATGCCTCCAGAGACCTAAGCCTCGAATCAGCATTATGTTAGATTATGCAGCAGTCGTGGATTTGCGCCAGCGGAGCGCAATGCTGCATAACATGTGTTGGTGAGGGCTTGCTGGTGACGTACCCAAGCGTTGACTGTCTTGAAGCCATCCTGTGAATTATCCGTGTCAGTCCATGTTGCGGCGGTGCAGTCTGGGTGTTCGGCGACTGTGTACCTTCAACTCGGCGCCGAATTGTGGCGCAATATCAACTTCCATGTCGCTGTAGATGTGGTGCAGCAAATGCTAGTGCAAATGCGATCGGCACATCGAACCAGAAGGGAGTGTTCGCTCACAGCGAGCGGTGCTTGAAGGGCCTCGGGGCTCCAACTGGCGGCCCAATTGAAGTGGGGTGGAGGCGGTGCGCGCCGAGCAGGGTAGCCGGGTTCTCTGCCGTGTCTCCTTTGGCACCGCGTAACTGCTAGCAATGTGTAATACTTGACTATGGGCCGTGGAGATGGTGAAATCGTCACTGACGACAGCATGGTCTACATTGCTTCCAGCTTGAACGTTGGCAGCTGCTGTTCATGCAGCAGCCTTGCCGCCTAAAGCAGCCTAGCGCTCAGGCACCTTCCGCCTAGAACTTCCCCGCGATGAGCGCACCAAACAGCTTTTGTTCGCATCCTTTGACCTGCGCAAACAACGAAACACAGACTCGACCCCATTGACTGCCTCCACCAAAATCTTTGAGGTGGTCATCGGAGCTCTTGCTTCACCACAACCTCGCCAAGCTATAATTGGACCCCGTCAACACGCTTAAAGGCGCCCCGCCCGCCATCGCCCATACACCGCGTCACCCCATGCCCTCACAAACAGACGCGCCCGTCACCATGTCTTCCGCCGAAGAGCCCATCGCCACACCTCCAGCGCAGGAGACCCCTGCCGAGGCTCCCGCCGAGATCCCCGCTGGGAATACCAATGAAGCCCCGGCAGAAGAGAGCTCGGTCGCGCAGGCCCAAGTCGATGGCAGTGAACTTCCAGGAAACGGCTCTAACATGGTCGAGACTGAGTTCAACGTCGAGGTGAAGCTTGCGGATATGCAGGCGGACCCAGACAATCCCCTATTCTCTGCAAAGACATTCGAGGAGCTCAAGCTGTAAGCCGAGAGGCCCGCACTCGAGGCGACCGCACACTGACTCAAGCAGCTCCAAGGACCTTCTTCAGGGTATCCAATCTATGAACTTCCGCAAGCCATCGAAGATCCAGGAGAAGGCCCTGCCTCTGCTTCTTATGGACCCTCCCACGAATATGATCGCGCAGTCGCAGTCTGGCACTGGCAAGACCGCCGCTTTCTCTCTGAACTGCCTGTCGCGCGTCGATCTCTCAAAGCTGAGACCGCAAGCGCTGGTACTCGCACCCAGCCGGGAGCTCGCGCGCCAGATCCTGGGCGTGATCACACACATGGGACAGTTCATGGACGGCCTTAAGACCATGGCTGCCATTCCTGATCCCTCCAGACGTGGCCAGAAGTTTGAGGCGCATATTCTTGTTGGTACACCAGGAACTGTCACAGACATGCTGAGGAGGCGCCTTATCGACCACAGTGGCATCAAGATTCTGGTGCTCGATGAAGCCGACAACATGCTTGACCAGCAAGGTCTGGGCGAGCAGTGTACGCGTGTCAAGACGTGAGTGTCAGCGCGCCACACTAGTCGTATAGAAACTGACAGCTTCAGGATGCTACCAAAGGACTGCCAGACGGTACTGTTTTCTGCCACATTCCCTCCCAACGTCATCGCCTACGCCAACCGCTTTGCACCGAACGCCAACGTGCTCACCCTCGCTCACGAAGATTTGACCATCGAGGGCATCAAGCAGCTCTACATTGATATCGACAAGGACAACGACAAGTTTGCGACGCTGTTGAAGTTCTACGGTCTCATGACACAAGCGTCTTCGATTATTTTCGTGCGCACTCGCCGAACTGCGGAGGAGCTTGAGCGTCGCATGACAGCCGAGGGACACAAGGTTGCGCAACTCAGCGGCGCTATGGAAGGCCCAGATCGTGACATAGTCATCGATAAGTTCAGGTCTGGCGAGGCCAAGGTGCTGATCACGACGAACGTGCTTGCACGTGGGATAGATGTGCAGTCCGTGACTATGGTCATCAACTACGTAAGCTGCAGTTCAATATTGCTGCATAACCATGTACTGACTTCCTACAGGATGTTCCCACCATGGCCAACGGCCTTGACGCGGACCCCGAGACGTACCTGCACCGTATCGGTCGAACCGGACGTTTCGGACGTGTTGGTGTTGCTCTCACATTCGTGCATGACAAGAACAGCTGGAACCAGCTGAACGACATTGCGACATACTTCAAGACCGACCTCGTTCCGATCGATACAAGCGACTGGGATGCCGTGGAAGAACTCATCCAGAAGGTCATCAAGAGCTCTCGTGCTGGCAAGACCACCCAGGAGATGAACGACATCGTTGCCGGCGACGCCTAGTGGACGCGAAAGAGACGAGCCTGAATATCACTTGGATGAAATATGAGGTGGATATGTACGAGCATGTGAAGATGATGATACGCAGTGGCGTCGATTTACGATGTGCACAATGGTGGAGATAGACGCTGTCCTTATAGCGAGCATACGCATGGTGGACGATAAACGTCCGGAATTAGACACAACGCATGCAACTTTCGAGATACCCCATATCTGTTCCAAACATGCCCCTTGAGTGACGACGACAGCTTCACTCATTGTTGCAAGCTTTACAAAATCTGTAGCTTACACAGTACCTGTTTGCGCGTAACAGAGAATGACATTCGTTAACAAACCAATAGCGTTCTCATTGTTCAAAGACATGCATGCTGCTTGTTCGTTCAAGGGCATCGGCATCTTCTCGAAGCTCTCCATGCATGGACTTCCATTATCTACCTTTGTGAATCCTGAGTACAAAGTAGCTTAGTTGAAGCCTGCAGCCTCGAGAGTCAGCATCCTCGAAACCCACCAGCGTGTGATGTTCGTCCGATATCACAACAATCACCAAAGTGCGAGCTGTCCGTGTAACAGATTCATGTATTCTCTATGCAAATTGTGGTATCATAGCTCCTCCTCCAGCCCATCCTCTCTCATTCTTTCGCCCTCAAAGTCGCACTAGACCCTTCGTCTTGCGCTTATTTGCCCTCAAGCTCCTTGACGATATCCGCCTTGAGGTCCTCAGGCTTCTTCGTGCTAGCCCAGCGGCCCTTGACCTTGCCATCCTTGCCAACGAGGAACTTCTCGAAGTTCCACTTTACGCGCTTCATGCCCATGAGGCCGGGCTTCTCGTTCTTCAGCCACTCGAAGGCGGGGTCCGCTTTATCGCCATTGACCTGTAGTTGACGTGTTAGTCGAGTCCTGACAGTAATAGCACTAGCGTAGTATCGAGGGAAACGTACATCGATTTTCCCGAGTACGGGGAAGCTGACGCCGTAGTTCAGCTGGCAGAACTCCTGGATCTGGTCGTTGGACCCGGGGTCCTGGCCGCCGAACTGGTTGCACGGGAACCCGAGGAACTCGACCTGGTCGCCGTACTGGCCCTTTAGCTCCTTGTACAGCTTCTCCAACCCGGCGAACTGCGGTGTGAAGCCGCACTTGGAGGCGGTGTTGACGACCAGGACGACTTTTCCGGACAGATTGGACAGCGGGTAGTCGGTGCCCTTCTCTGGATGACGTTAGCTTTTGTGTACGTTGTGTGTGAGGGCGAGCCGCGAGTCGTCGGGGCGGGGAGACGCACTGTCTTTGGGCTTGAAGTCGAAGAAGGAGGTTGCGGAAGCCATGGCTGAAGTGTCTATTGCCTTGTTCCAGAAAGATCGCTCGCGTGGATATGTAAGTGTTGCTCCGAACGCAACTTTGTGTTTCGAAGTGGTGGCGGTCAAACAGGAGTGTGCTCTTATAAGTTGCAGTTGCACACGTCTCACGCCTGTCACGATGCGCGGGGCACTAAGTCTCGTCGCTCGAATCATGTCATGTGAAATCATCAGAATCTGGCCCCGACAAAGTCCCATGAACATGCTAGCAACCCGCGAACCGATCCGCATTGGGCGTGTAACTTGCTTCTGGGCCAAGTCGGCATTCTTCAGCTTACCAAATCCACTGGCGCAAGCGCGATGGGAAAACTCGATGCCTCGGTCGCAGCGCGCCGTGCGGACGAAACTGCGGTGCAACGCCCGAGCAGGGAAAAACGATGACGTAATTCGGTCTTTTGCACGGCGCAAGTACTGCATTGGGATGCGCTGCGATCAGAGCTGGGGGTAGAGGGATTAGGGTCCGAGGGTAGCTGTCAGAACAGGTAGGTCAAAGTGGACCGAGGCGTGTCGCGCGACGGTATTTGGATATCACAAAGCATACAAGTCGAGAATTTGGGCTTCGCGGGTGTTGATGGAGATGGTGGGTCATGGCCGGATGTCACCGGAAGTGTGGCCATGGGAGGTGTGCATACTAATAATTTCAATGAGGGGGCAAGCTGAGAGCGAGCAGCACAGATTGCACTCTACATTAACGACCAATCTGGCCTAGCTTCCAACTCCAATAATTCCAATACTAGCAGATGACCACAAACTCCAGTAAGCATCAATACAACTTGATCAATCTAGGATCGTCCATGTCTACACTCATGCCATTCCTGATGCAATGCGCAGGAGCTATGTCCCTCTACACCTGTAGGGGTTGCTGTCGCGCAAAGCGCTCAAGCGGTCCAGGTCCGGCAATCCATGGTATCCAGTCCACGGCAGGGACAAATCCTGTAGGCAGGGTAATCCTCCTGGGAAGGGCATCCATACATGTGGGAAGTCAACATCCGCTGGGGCGGGAGATCCATCCAGGCATGTGGAGAACGCAGCAAAGAGCAAGGCATGCAGGGTACAAACATGCCAGGCTGTGGGGAAAGAAGTGTCGAGGAGTCCGGGCGCAAACAAACCTTGCTCAGGCGTCGAGCAGACCAGAGTCCACAGGCATCTGAGCTTCATTCAGCCGCCGTGCTTGAACTTGGTGCTGATGTCGTGTAGTGCCATGACGTCTTGGCTGAGCTTGAGGTCGTCGGACAGTTCGTTGGGACCAGTGAGGTTGGTCAAGAAGTCGATGATATGCTGCTTCTTGCTGGCAAAGTCCTGTGCGAGCTGGTCGCGACGCTGCTGAAGCTGCTGCTCGGCAGTGAGCTTGATGACCTTTGGGCGTTTCTCAGGCATGTCTTCGGCAGAGGCCTTGCGCTTGCGGGAGACAGGCTTGCGAGGGGCTTGGCCCTGTAGAGGTGGAGAAGGCTCGGTAGTCGGGCCCTCGAACTGGTGAACACGCTTCATGTGGTCGAAGAGATTGTAGCGGCGAGGGAATCCGTGTCCAGGGACAGCACGCTCGCAGTCCTGGAAGTGGCAGAGGTGAGGCCTAGCACCGTGTCCATGCATGCCGTGGGCCTCGCGCTCGTGACGGAGCAAGCAGGCAGTGGAGGAGAACTGAACGCCGACGCAGGTCTTCTTGTTGCAACGGAATGGCTTCAAGTGCGAGTCGACGTACTTGTCATAGTTGCACTTTAGAGGTGTAGGCTTGTGGGTGCAGCCGGGCCTGCCCTCCTCGGGGCAGTGGTACTTGCCGTCCTTGTCAGGACCTTGCTGGTATAGGGCGTGGCTGCGGGCAACCTTTGTGCGCTCCTCTTCCAGCTTGGCCTCGATCGCGTCTGTGGGCGACTGGACATCCTCGTGTCCGTTCAGGGACTGTGGTGCAAGAGAGGTGGAATTGCTCTCCTCTGTGCCGTTCCTGCTTTTGTTAGATCGTTATTAAACTTGACTGTTAGCTCAACATACCTCTGTTCGATGTAGTGGGCCTGCTCAAGGTCGACAGCTTGAGGCAGCTGGACGCTGGCTGTGCTAGTTGGTGAACCAACGAAAGCGTTGAAGCCAGCATCGTTGGACGAAGTCCGTCGCGATGCCTGATGTACAGTGTAGGACGACGGGGCTCGTACGGGGGTTGGGCGCACGTTGCCCCACTGGTGCTGAACTGGTGCTGCTGTGCTGAACATCGTCTCGATCGAGTCTGTAGGGTAGGATGAGAAGTTGTATGCGTTCTGGTACTGGGAGTCCACGGGGCCCCAAACGTTAACAGCGGATGTGGGGTTAAGTCGTGCAACGTTCGAGGATTGGTAGAGGGAGAAGTCCTGCCCAGTAGTGTAGTTAGCAAATCCCCCAGACCCATTCTGGGCATCCCAAGCAGCAGGGAGCTGCATCTGGTTCATATCCATGAAGGCGTTGTGGCTGTCAGAGCTCATTGATGGCGAATAGATGTCGCTGCCAGCAAAGTGGGTACCCATTGTGCTCTGGCTATCCTGGGAGAAGGGCTGTTGTCTCTTGGTTCCGCGCCGGCTTGCGCTAGTCTGGCTCTGATATGTGCTGTCCATGCTGCACTGGGAGGCAGTGTCCTTGAAGTCAAACAGCTCAGTTTGCATGTCCTGGAAATCGGAAGAAAAGGAAAGATCCTGTCCAGAGCCAACGGGTGTGGGAATATCCTTTCGCCACTCAGTGATGTTGGAGATGTAGAAATCAGCCTCCGGTGGTGAGTCGAAGAGTGATACGCTGAACGCAGGGGTTAGTGCCTAAACCAAATCGCAATGTGTAGCATAAATGATGTTGTGACAAAGGAAAGCGCCGCGTTAGTCGTGCCAGAGCCTGTAGACAGCATTAGAATATCGCAATAAGCTGGGCAAGGGCAGTACGCACCAGGAATGGAAGTGACGTTCGGTCTGCCAGCCAGATGAGACAGTCCAGCGAGCTAGAAGTTAGGCACGCCAGTGCTCCAGTGTTACCCAGTGTAGTCCACGCGGTCAGACAGTCATCCAGTCGCAAAGTAAACAAGGGTCCATGGAACCAGTGTTGGCATGGTCACCTGATCTGCAGGCTAGCCGCTTCCTTCAGCACCACATCAAGTCAGTTTCGACGATCATATGAGATTAGGTAGACAGGATAGGCAAGCATAAGCCTTCTGTACGTACTTTGCCCCTCTCCAAATGCTCCGACAGTCGACTCTGCGTGGTCGAATCCACTGCAGTTAGCATCCACGAGGCGTGCAGGACAGGTATCCTGAGTGCAACTCCAGGTAGGCTCCTTGGATAGTTCCACCGGTGAGGTTTGGTGACCTTCCTTAGGGCGGTGCTCCGTAACAGAATGGTCGGTTGTTGCCTAGCTCAGTCGAACAAGAACATGATTGAACGACGTCGCTGGTGTGTTGCATGTCTACGAGTATTGAGGGCACTGCAGCGGAAGTGTCGAGTGATCCACGGCCGAAAGCGAGAAGCGCCCGGGGTCACGCACTGAGATCCACGTTGGTCACCGACATTTCGAAAGCTCTAATTTTGAAGCTCCGAAATCGGCGCACCGAAAGATCGAATCGTCGCATCTACGAGTACTTTGCAGCTCGGTTGTGTCTACGTGTTGTTGTTGCCAATGCTGAAATGTCCGGGAAAGTGGTCCAATGCTGCCCGAGGAACGGGGTAAGCTGGAGGGTCCTTTGGGAGATCCATGGGAACGGAGATAGCCCTACTAGGAAATTGTCCTATGGAACGGATGTCCTTGTGGATTCCTGTAGCCTGGATGCTAGATGGCGGCGAATGCAGCAGAACAACAAATGGAACAAATGTACATGATTCGAGCGTAACAGATTATCGGTAACAAAACGCAGAAAAGCAATCAATCAAACAAAACAGTAAGGGAGACCGTTGGGCAGTAAGTACCTGGTAAAGGCTCCGTCTGGGCTCCGAATTGTCATCCTGAGCGAGGGCTCTGATAGATCTAATTATTGATGAGGATTGGTGATATGCCGCACGAAACTTGTGTCGTAATAGCGGTTCTGATGGTGGCGAGTGTGGTCGATTTTGGTAGAGTCAACGTGAGGAGGAGAGGGGAAAAGAGTTAAACAAATGTGGGCAGAAGATGCTGAGCGGTTCGCTTCCTGGGCAGGAAGTGACAACGCAGCAGCTATAACCAAATCCGGGCTAGCGTCCAATTCCGATACGATGTGAGGCCATCGACGTCCAAAATCCTGCTGAAGTCCACGGTCCCTCGGGTCGTCCGCACAAGATTGGCTGTTAATTTTCGCGCCCGGGTCGAGGGGCAGTCGGACCTCTTATGATTCTCGTAAGAGAGGGGACCTCGTCCCCGAGAAGCGCCGTGACGGGACGTTCTGTTCGGCGAAAAGTTCGTGATGTTCACGGGAGAAAGACAATCTCTTCCATTTTGGACGCTGCGAATCAGGGTCATGTCGCACTTGTTGCGCCCGGGCTGGTGAAACGGAAGGGATCAACGCTGGCGGACCGCCAACCGCGCCCTGGGGCTGCGGCTCCAAGGGCGACGCCAAACCCGCCAACCTCGAACTTCGGCTCTTGTGCTCGCACAAAGATCAACACGGGCTGCTAGGTATTCCAGTCCGCATCAGATCTACTGACGCGGACGCGTGGCGGAGCAAAGGCGTCGACACATTGCAACTCAACAGATCGCAACATGAGCGGCTGAAATCTGATGCCATTGGTCGATGAGAACGCTTTTGAGATTGCTTTTACCTAACATCCAGACGGCCCGAAACATCAAATCACTCACCGAGGCTCATCCCGGCCCTTTTCAGGGACTGTAAGCAGTAGTGCATCAATAATAGCATGGTAGAGCAAATGTAATCATCAAGACGGGATGGTGCTCGCCGTTGCAAAACACACAATGACGCGACAACTTACGTGCGCCCACTTCCCGAACGTTGTGTCATGTCAAAGCGTCGGCGGATATGATTGAACCACCTTGTGTGCAGCTTGGTACGAACAGAGACATGACAGGACGTTGGGCAAACAAAGGCTTTGTTTTCGCACAAAGAACTTATGCCAAGCCTGTCGTGAATTAATAATGCGCCCTTTGTAGATCACACACGTGCAAGTGCAAGCGCGATAGTCCTGTTCTTCTGTCAGCGCTGGCTCTAAGAGAAAGCTGTGCAAACAGGAGCGTAATTTGTGAGATCAGATAGGAGCGAAAGACATTGCTGAATTTGTTTCCACAACGGCCTAGTAGACCTTCGGCTGAACTATGCTTATAAAAGGTGTATCATCATGAAGGGGGTAGTGTTGTAACAGGGCTCGAAACATACCTTGTGATTGCGCATGCAGACTGACTTGTTTGAATCAAAACCGATGTCAGGACTGCCGCTTCGGATTGAAATGTGAAAGCGCTCAGCCAGACGGCTTCGTGCCGTCTGATCATTTGGCGGTGCTGATCGCGGGACGATCGCACAAACCAAATCCAGGACGCATGCTGGCGAAAGGCGGTCGTTAATCGCTCAGGAATTACCAGGAACGGAGGGTTCGCGCCGGCACAGCAAGTCCCTGAAGATCGCACGCCTGATGCACAATTGCTGCCCAACTGCAAGCCTTAGATTTCATACATAGGCTGCGCGTCCTCTCCGCTTGCTGTTCAACCGATGCGACTCACTCAGAGTCGTGCTACAAATATTTGTCAGTGGTGATTGGTGGACATTGTGGTTGGCGGCCTCCCGTTGGACGACCCAAGATTGCGAAAGTGCGACGCATGATGGAGGTGGCTTGAGAGAGAAGAGCAGAATCTGCAGAGGACATCGTGTCGCTTCCCGGCGAAACTTGAATCGCCGACGGCACTTGCCCTTTCTTGGCACTATGACATCACCGCCAGTGTCCAACTTCGACTATCCAGGATCAACTCGATCATCGGCAAAGCCTCAACATCTCCACCTTCACGCTGCAATATTTTATGGTCATATCAATAGCCTCTGTGAAACAACAGGAATTCGAAGTCGTGATAGATGACATCAGAGGATCAAGAACGGGTGCTTGTTCACGTGCAATTACAGTCATCAGTGATCACAAAGGCAGCAAGCTTGCAGCGGAAGAACGCTCGGAGAGCTTTTGACAGTCCAAAATGGAATTTGAGAACCAGCCACCAGAGCCGTCAATGCTTCCTGTCAAGCACATGACGGTACAGCTCCTCCGCTCCAATCACTCCGTTTCAAGTTTGTAGTCGCCCGGCGCCCGCGATCTCCCCAGTCGGACCGGATCTGCTTCCCGCATCCTGCTTGCAAGGAGAGTTAGTGCGATCGTGCTTATGCTCGTTAGTGACCTCCTCGATCCCTTCACAAGGTCTATGAGGCTCATGAAGGTCTCTGAAGGGTCGAGCATCGGATTGGAAGAAGAGTTGCGCTCAGCATTAGGGTCGATGGCCAGAACATCTGCATTAAGCACGAAAGGAAAGTCTTTGTTTCTTTTACTGGCTCTGATTCGTCGAACCTTGGTGCAACCATGCGCTTAGAAAGCACATCAGTCGTGCTTGCTACTCATTTCATATGTATCCATGTCGTAGGTATTTTTGTTGCATACGTTCTCCAGGGTCCAACTGTACAGAGGAGTGCGGGGAAACGCCATACCATCATTGATTGGTACGATCACGCAACCTCTGCGTAATGCTCGAATGACACGCGATCGAGGGTGCTTAAAAGGTTTCAGCTGAGCTCGAAAGGATTTATATATCACGGCGTGTCCTCGTCTTGATTCATTACACTACATTCAACAAATCTATACGCATCTCCGACTGTCAGTTTCGTTGCTGTGAACCAAATATCAAATTGAGGGTTTTTCAAACATCAATGCCTTCCCCGTTCCACCAGAAGTACTCCAGCCAAAGTCACAAGGTCTTTGGAGACAATATCGTTCCAGACATGCCTGAAGCACCCAAGAACGACGCTCAGCGTCGAGGCTCAGACAGCTCAATGACAGAGCCCTCTTCGCCAGACGCACGCCGCCAGGTATATTGATATTACACCCCTCGCATCCGTCATATACTTATCCTCTCCAGTCATCTGCTGCCCAGCGGTTCGGTAACCTCGAGGCGCTCAAACGCCCTCAAGACCCTGAAAGTGCAGCTCGCCGCGCATCTCTCCACGACTCATACGGAAAGTCGGGCTTTCTTGGAACTATGTGGAACAAGTCTGTCATCCCAAACTCATACCCAGATTCAACGCACTGACAGCGTTCGCAGTTTCACCCGCGGTCCTGCCAGCGCAAGCCCTCCTGCTGCGCCCAAACAAGCGGAAGCTCGAGACGTCACGACTCTTCGCGGCTAGAGGAGGTTTTAAACACGCGGTCTCACCTCAATCTCTGAGTAGAGGGTGAGCGTGTTAGTAGACCAAATTGCCGTTGTAGTATATTGGACTAGCGGTAGTAAGTCTCGTTGTTGAATATGTCGAAAGCGTGTGCGAGACGTTGGCAACAGCCTTTGTACAATATAATCCAATCAAGGGTCCGATATATTTGATTCATGAACGAGAATTGAACAAACCGGATGCGTGATGCTGTGAAGTGAATACTGGCTATGCGGGGAAAGAGGCATCAATGCTTGGCTACTCAAGTCGTGAATGGTGACGTTGCTCCTGGATCGACACCTCGAAAACAACAGCTCGACCAGATTTACACCAAATCACACGTTCAGGCAGACCACAAGGACAACAACGCGCTGTAGTCCTCATTCAACCAGCAGCTCGTTCAGCTCTCTGTGCCAGGGACACGCGCTTTTAACACGACACTTTCCCTTGGGCGCATCTCGAACTTCCGAAGCACTGCACAATGGCAGCGACAAGGCCACAATCGTCATCAGGCTTCCCTGACCCAACGCCAATAAATCTGACCCGGCTGCTATCAAGGTTGGAACACACTGTCCTCGTTGAGCCGTCACAACAGCTCCGAAAGTCGCCCTACGAGCGGGCACGCATTAGTGCAGTAAGTCGCTGTGCACAAGAGCGAGAACAATTTTCTTTAACTGGCCTCTTACAGAACATCGAACATGCACGCACCCTTCTCCTCAGCCTCGAGCACTCGGCCTCTACGCTGCCCTCGAAATCGAAGAAGTCAGCGCTGCAAGCAGACTTGCAGCAAAAGCGCAAGACGATTAAGCAGTTAAATCAACGGATATACGAGCTCAATCAGCTGGACGATACAGAGTCAGAAGCTTCGGTCGATTCTGACGACGAGGATGAGGATCAATTCCCTTCGTACGCACCGAGGATCATGACCCAGGACGGCATAGACATCACATCGAAGGAGGGAGAGGGTAACGAGGCGCTGCAAAACGCTGCGAGGAACCTGACCTCGCAGATGCGACGGAGAGGACAGGCACAGGAAGCTGGGGGGGCACAAGCAGCGTCAGGGAACTCACTGCATCCCTCAAAGGCTACTACAACGACGGGCAACCCTTCGCTGTCGCAAACCGAAGCGCTCCTGTCGCACGACCGCAACGAGCAAGAGAAGCTCACGGAGAGTCTTCTCGAGATGGCGAAGCAACTCAAAGCACAGTCGGTGCACTTTGGCAACACTCTAGACAGCGACAAGGGCGTTGTGGATCGGGCAGTATCAGGGCTGGACAAGAATCAGATCAACATGGACGCCGCCAGCCAGAGAATGGGCACGCTCAGGCGGATGACCGAAGGCAAAGGCTGGTGGGACCGCATGAAGCTCTACGCCATGATCGGCGGGCTCTGGCTGATTGCGTTCCTCATAGTGTTCGTGGGGCCCAAGATACGGTTCTGAGCGCAGTACACTGACTTTGCTCCAATGTTCTCTACTCACAGCAGCAATATACCCGAGCATCGTACAGCCAATATCAGCTTTTCCACTTGTGGTGCATCCAGCCGGCCTTACCGAGTGCAGATGGATGCGATCGCGCGCACCTCGGCGATCTGGGCCCTGCGCAAGCTTGCTTTCAGCCGCTTTAGCGCCGGACCGGTTGTCAAGCTGCCAGCTCAAGAACAACAGCACATCCTCGTGTCTTTTCTACCCATTTCTTTCAACCGAACGACCTAGACTGGGAGTTGCTGCAACATGGCCGCTATGGAAATGCTTTCAATGGGCTCGCGCTGTATACTTCTGCCCAATTGCTCGATTGCGCACTGCTCTCAACTAACACCCGCCAGCGCTCAATCACTCCAACAGCGATGCCGAAGCAGAATACGACCGCCTCCGCGATCTCGCCCGTCAGGAAGCGGCAAAGCGCAGCTCCTGCTTCGACCGCGCACATCAAGCCTACGAATCCGGCGACGGCGGCCGCGCCCACGAGCTCTCTGAGGAAGGAAAACAACACGCTGCCAAAATGGAGCAATACAACCGTCAAGCGCGCGACTACATCTTCCGCGAGAACAACGCAAACGGGCGCGTCCAAGGCGACACAATTGACCTGCATGGACTCTTCGTTGAAGAAGCCGAGGACGTGCTCGAAGAGCGCATCAAGGCCGCTCGAAGCAGAGGCGAAGACCACCTCCATGTCATCGTCGGCAAGGGCAATCACTCCCGCAACCACGTCCAGAAGATCAAACCTCGCGTCGAGCAGGTCTGCCGCGAACTCGGACTCCAGTACCAGACCGAGGAGAACGAGGGAAGGATCTATGTCAATCTGCAGGGCGGCGCAATACACCAGATGCCGCCTGCGCCTCAGCATCCGCAGTATGGCGGAGGAGGTTATCCTGGGCAGCAAGGTGGGCAGCAACATGGCGGGCAGGCTTGGGGCGGCCAGCAGCATGGCAACCAGCAGCACGGTGGTCAGAACTACGGCCAGCAGCACGGAGGACAGCAGCAGCAGAGCAACAACAACAACAACAACAACAACGATGAGATTGAGCAGATGGTCAAGAAGGGGTTGCCGAAGTTGCTCAAGAAGCTGGGCTGCTGTAATGTCATGTAGGAGTGCGATGATACCCTTGGCTTTTGGATAGATGGCATCGAACGGGAGATGTGTATGTAGCGTATCTAGTGACGTTTGTAAGCCCGCACGCTTGTGTGTAGACGGTTCTATCCTGGATGTGGTAATGGCTGGCTGATGTGTGTATCTTGGATGCGCCTGTTTCAGTGCACCAAGGGACAGTGCAGCTGAATGAGTCACAGTTGTGCCCACTGGTCCGCTGTGCGGTGCTCAGGAAACTCGCCTACAGCAGAGACTTTTCAGCGCGATGAGAACGTAGTTTAGAGCGTGAGGACCGGCCATTGTCGATGTCGCAGCCACTTCATTGTATGTTGCAAGTCGATCGACTGTAAACGGCAAGTCAATAGAAATGTCCCCATTAGTACCATGGTACTGGAGGGTTGCTGACCCCTACAACACCACCTTTGGGTTCTCGATGTCACACGGTCTTGTGATAAATATTCGCTGCATTTCTGGATCGCCCTTTGAGCTCTCGTGCGAGATGGCTGCGGTTGCATTATTTTTTCATCGCTCGAGTTCGTGTAGTTGATTACAAAATTGCACATGACTTCTGCATCTGCTCTCAGACCAGCACACTCGCCAACCGTACAGATGATATCGTTCTGGATAAGTGGCAAATATTGAGGGAACCCGAAACGTATTCTTTCATTGTCCGAACGAGGTGACGCGAACAAGTGGGTAAGGACTTGAGATGAGCGCATATGATCATCGTCATTATGCACCCTTAGATAATGTGTTGCTGCTCCACAAAAACTCTGTCTGGGCTTCCGAGGACTGGGCATAAGAGCAAGTCGAATCCTTCTGCAAGACGATGAAGAAACAGTCCGTCCTTTCCTCGAGGATAGAGACGCAAAAGGACCACAACCATGGCCCAGATCGTCATGAACTCAGACTTGATTCTTGCAGATGGCTGCGAAGTGCGACTCCAGTGCAGCTCCAGATGGCAGCATAGCAATGGCCACGGGTTTGGAGGGCGTTTCGTGTTGTGATGTATATGTGTACCGTCATGATTTCCTGGAGAGTATGCAGTACCACGTTTGCGAGCAAAGGATACATCACATATACTGTTGGAATCGGGTCGAGTGGGTTGTACCCCGCCGGATCTTTATATTGACATACTCACAGTTCTCTTCGCCTCCTGCGTGTGGAATCTATCAACCTTGTGAACATCAGCTGCTCTTCATGGCTAATTCGCTTCCGTCACTGTCTATTACCGCTCACACCTACTCGCCGTTCCACTGCCCGTTCTAATTGGCCTCGTCGGGCACTCTCCCTTCCCACCCAATTTGACTTCCACTCACAAATCACTCTATCGTGTACAGTGACACTCACGATGTCAAACTATCAGTGTGAAGACCCATTTACTCGGTCATCAACCACTGCTCGTCGACCACCCCCAGACAGGTATCAGAGCAGCAAATGTACCTCAGGTACCAACGCATCTGACAGCAATCCACCCACCTCCAGTGTTCAGGCGTCTGACACTCACACGCCCAGTACCTACGTGTCTAGCACTCGTGTTCGTCCCTCCGCCAACTCAGCCAATGGACCATGGGATCGGAATGACCACAAGGACCGGGCAACCCCAGCGTTCTCCTCTCCTCCCCAGAGCTCCGTTGATCACCTGTGGGACATGAGCGGACGCCCTTTGGACAGACCTCGCTCAAGACAACCGTCTGACTACGGCGCACCGTTACCAACTGCTGCGTCCAACAGCGACTGGAACATGGCAAATGAGATGGAGCAACAAGCCATCCCAGAACCCGCCGCGCCAACACTCAACCACTGGCAGGGGTACGCTGAGACGCAGCAGCCACAGCCACTTCCGCAGGTCAACATTTGGCAACAACGACAGGCTCCTGCGAAGCCTCGCACTGCAGCAGCTGCTACCGCTAGATCAGCGCATACACTTCCTGCAAACCGCCCTGCTGCTGCCCCTACATCTGCTAGCGATGTTGCTGTCGCAGTAGCAGCGTCGATGTCAGCGCCAGAAGGTTCAGTCAGAGTGGTCAAGGAGGTCACCATCGAGCCACAGCCGGCCAATACAAAGTGCCGTTTCTCCTTCACGACCAGAACCAAACCACCAGTCACTACTATCCAGGCAACGGCATCACAGGTGTCGGCTGTGACTGACCAGCCGCACACAGTGACATTCGATCAGCTCAAGGCGATTCAGGTAAGTTGCTCAGCTTTGCTATCCTTTCAATTCTGACAGTCGAGCAGGTGAGCAGATCGGACGAAAGCAATGAGCCCGAGCAGGGCCATTTCGTCAATGGCAACGGTTCCAGTTCTTTGCGGAAACCCAGGTTCGAGCGAAAGGATTCCTTCAAAAGATCTCTCAGTCGTGCTGGACGCAAGATGGGTATATCAGAAAGCGTCCTGACTGCCCTACGTTTGGGAGTGGAGCCAGTGGTGTTCCGTGCAGATGCGATCCTTGGTGATTGGATCACGTACCTATCCAACTTCGATCAGAAGCATGAGGAAATGGAAGACGCCTTTGATCCTTTTCAAGACTCGATCGAGGACGCTTTCGACACGAAGTATCAAGAATTCACGGGCGAGGGCAAATTCCTAACCAACGAGGACGAGGAAGCAGCAGAGGTGCCTGTCGAGCTGCAAGTGCAGGAAGTGCAGGCAGTAACAACCGAGGACGTGAATACCTGGATTGCGCACAAGAGGACGGAGGAGGCTGTCACGGAACTACACGAAGTCTACACAGGTAACGCTGGAAGACAACTTCCTGCATCTAGGTTCGTGGCCCACCCACCAAAGCCACGGACCTACCCTGCTAGTCTCGGCTTCCTGCGAGCGCCACTCTGTCCCATCTGCGCAACCCCCTATTCACAGCCTGTGCCTCAAGCTGTGCTGCTTCCAGTGAGATCAGGGTCTGTCTCTACGGGAGATGATCAGCACTACTCGACACCCGATCTCGTAGACAGCCCAGAGCCAATGCATACCGAGGCAAAGATGGAAGTTGGACAGCCGAAGACACCAAGCCCTCCTGCGAAGGAACGAGAGCGCAGACTACCACAACCTTCGTTAAGCGATGGTGGCAGTAGATCGATGTCACGCCAGAGACCAATCGGCCGTCGACCGAGTACTCCACAGTCGGCGGAAGAGCCTAAGAACCAGGCCCGCAAAGATTCAGCTCACATTGGGTCCCCAATGAAGCCTACCGCGAAGCCTCTCGCACAGAGTCGTGCCTCGTCATGGGACCAGGAGAAATATCCAAAAGTCCAAAGCTAGAGTTGCCAGGTGGAGCCGTAGAAGCGAAACAGTCGGCCTGGACCGACACTGGAATCCAATTACCGGGTACAAAGGGTATCATTAAGGAACGTGGGATACTCTCATCGAATCGCGGCAGCTCCGTGAGCCCTTAGCTTTTGGCTCGGGAGTGGGCGACGCATTCCTCAGATCTGTTACCCAACGTTTGATCCAGGCGATATCTCCCTTCCTCGAAACGGTACCTACACGCGCGGCTCTCACTGGCTGCAACTGCACACAGTTTCCACAGCATGGTAGCTTGCCCTTGAAGAGCGAGACTAGGTCTTTGCCATGTTCAGCATGTCGAAGAAATGATACGAGAAGGTCTCCCACCTTGCTCTTGGGCGTTCAGGGACAATGGGAATGTCAAAGAATGCTTAACGAGCTTCTTTGATAGACAGAGCCGAGCCGCGGAAGGGCAACATCGTTGGTGTCGATGCTCATGCTCAGTACCACTAGGAGTTGAGACCTAGGCCAGCGATTTTGTGTGACTATGCACGCGATTGTAGCATATGCTTGTGCAGGGCAGGATGGAGCAGGATGCTGTATAATCGCAGGAATGAAGTCATGTTTCCAAGATGCTGCATTGGTATGATCATCCACTGTGTATAGGCTCGGAAAGTCTTGGAATTTCAGAGCTGAAAAGCTGTTTGTCTGTTGGGACTTGCGTGACATGAGACACTCCTTTGGAGCGCTGCCACGATGTGGTTTTTGCTGCAGCGTGACGGCAGATTAGGTCTTCTGACCACAGGCAAACCTTCCCCAGCAGCATTTGGACGCAGGACTTGGGTATTTAGTCAACCATCGTTACATCGCAGGGCCGGCGTACAGGACTGGCCTGCACAAATTCCTGGGTCCACAGTGTTGTGGCTGTCTCAACCTGACCTGTGACCTGCGCGGGCGAACAGCAGCTAAGATCGTGCTAGCACTGCAAGGGAGGCATTGGTCCTAGCCGCAGCCCGCCAGGCAGGAACTCTATTGGTAGCGAATGACGTCGCCCAACGAGGAACGGCGTTTGCAACAGCGCGAGCTGTTGCGGCATGCGGATGGCGATTGGAAGGTTGTCCGACCGAGTGGGAATGAGTGGTTAAGTCGGTGTTGTTGATGGTGGCTTGTGACCTGCCGGTAGGGATGGCGATGGCTTCGGCCGAATACGTTGATCTAGCTTGCCTCTTCGGACCTATAGAGAGGAAGGGGAGACTGCCGAGTAGTGATCCTCAGATACACATGCGCCCACCTATTCGCAGTGCAGCAGGGAGTACCATCTGCTCAGCAACTGTTGGTTACATCAGCTGCTACCTATACATTTTATATCGCACGCATAGCACGACGTTGTACAGAGGTGCGTGTTTGCGTTCGTGGGCAATGCTTGCACGTGGTCCCACAAGGCTATTGTTTACCCCACAAAGCACAGCGGGATCGTCATGGCTTTTACAGGCCTTCATTGCAGCTTCTGACACTTTTGCAGACAGTCGACCGCTTACAGCTGCTCGTTCCGCATAGCGTGTCCATCGTCAACCCGAATCGGTAGCTGCATTACACGACCGGCCTACTACAGCCGTTTGCCTTGCATGCCCTCGGCTATAGCACCCTCAAGTATGCTGGACGCACTCGTGACGAATTGTAAGATCGCCAATCATCTCAGACTCTCGTGGAACCGTTACCACATGTCATGTCAATTTCTACAAGCACGATGATCGCAAAGAGCAAGGGCTAAGGGTCATGTTCAGCGGACTATATAGAGCAGACATGGCTTCCTCGCCACAATGGCTCCCTGACTGCAATTTCCGCAATGCCAGCCGCAACAACAGCTTTTCTACAGGGTTTATTGCTACTCGGCTCGTACTTTCCCAAGTGGGGAAATGCAGTCCCTCTGAGAAGAGCTGACGATTGTCCTGGCTACAAAGCCAGCAATGTCGTGCGCGGAGAGAACAGCATAACAGCCGACTTGACCTTGGCTGGCGCCGCTTGCAACCTTTACAGTCCAGACCTGACCGACCTCAAATTTCTGGCAGAATGGCAAACCGGTACGTTGCAATCCCGTAGTTTGATCGATCTTGCACTAATACCTTAGACTCCCGCCTCCATGTAATGATCTTCGACAAAGACGAACAAGTATACCAAATACCGGACTTCGTCGTGCCGCGACCTGGTGGATCGGTCAGCTCTGATTCATCGCTGCTTGATGTTTCTGTGGGAGAAGAGCCATTCTGGTTTACCGTCACGCGCAAAAGCAATGATGAGGTCCTCTTCAGCACCAAGGGATCTAACATCGTTTTCGAAACCCAGTATCTGCGCCTCAGAACATCCTTGCCGGACAACCCGTCTATCTACGGTCTGGGCGAGCACACTGATTCTCTACGACTACCGACTTCGAATTATGTCCGAACAATGTGGGGGCGTGACGCTGGTGCCGTGCCTCTGAAGACTAACCTTTACGGAACTCACCCGGTCTACTTCGAGCAGCGGGCCGATTCTGGCCTGTCGCACGGGGTCCTGATGCTAAACAGCAATGGTATGGATGTTAAAATCAACAATGATAATGGCCAGTATTTGGAATACAACACCATCGGTGGAGTAGCTGATCTCTACTTCATGGCCGGGCCCCTACCGTTTGATGTTGCTCGAGAGTACAGCGAGATCACTAAAAAGGCTGCGATGATGCCATACTGGGGTCTGGGATTCCATCAATGCAGATTCGGCTACGAAAGCATCGGTGAGGTCGCAGCCGTGGTTGCCAACTACAGCGCAGCCGGAATCCCTCTAGAGACAATGTGGACAGATATTGATTACATGGACAAGTACAAGGTCTTCACCTTGGGCGAGAGATTCCCGCTCAACGAAGTCCGTAATCTCGTCAACAACCTGCACAGCAGTAACCAGCACTACATCGTCATGGTCGACCCTGCCGTCGCTGCTCAAGATTACCCATCCTACAACAGGGGTGTGGAAGCTGGTGCTTTTGTCAAGAACAGCGCTGGTGATCCTTGGAAGGGCCAGGTCTGGCCAGGCACTACCGCATTTCCCGACTGGTTTGCGCCGAACACGCAAGGCTACTGGGATAATGAGTTCGCTACCTTCTTCGACAAAGACACTGGAGTTGATATTGACGCACTTTGGATCGACATGAACGAACCTTCAAGCTTCTGCGACTTTCCGTGCGACCAGAACAAGGCTAGTTCGGCCGCATCATCTAACATTCCTGAAATCACAAATAGACAGTCCGGTGGTGACAAGAAAGGAATTCCTGACCGGGACCTTCTGTTCCCCAAATATGAGATCAAGAACGAGGCAGGCGGGCTAAGTAACAAGACCGCTCAGACCGATCTCGTCCACTCGGGAGGCTGGACCGAGTACGATACGCATAACTTGTACGGAACCATGATGAGCGAGGCTAGCCACAACAGCATGCTCAAGCGACGTCCTGATAAGCGACCTATGGTCATCACTCGCAGTACGTTCGTTGGTGCCGGCAGCTACGTCGGCCACTGGCTAGGTGACAATGTTTCGGCCTGGGACCAGTACCTGACATCCATCCGACATCTCCTTCAGTTCGTCTCCTTCTTCCAAGTCCCAATGGTATGTATCTATCTCTATGCCTTGTTTTCTACACTGACTTTCGTAGGCTGGCGCTGACGTGTGCGGTTTCCTGAACGACGTAACCGAGGATCTCTGTGCGCGATGGACTGTACTGGGCGCCTTCTACCCGTTCTACAGAAACCACAACGTAGCCGGAGCCAGGTCTCAGGAGGCGTATCGTTGGGATTCCGTGACTGCAGCTGCAAAGAAAGCCATCGATCTTCGCTACAGGCTTCTGGACTACATGTACACCGCTATGCACAGGCAGACTGTAGACGGTACACCCATGCTGGCACCGCTATGGTAAGTGCGGCCAAATACCTCTATATCTTAAGCTAAACTGCGTTCAGGATGCATTACCCCAAAGATGCCAATACATACGCGATCGAGACACAGTTTTTCTATGGCCCTTCACTGATGGTCAACCCCGTGACACAAGAGGGTTCTTCGTCTGTCTCTTTCTATGTGCCCGGCGGAGTCTGGTACGATCTTTTCACACGCAGGGCGGTACAAGGTGCTGGAGCCACAATCACGTACTCCAATGTCCCTACCACAGATATTCCCGTGCTTGTCCATGGCGGTTCCATTGTGCCTTTGCGCACCGAGAGCGCGAATACTACCAGGGCTCTTCGTGACAAGCCCTTTGAGCTTCTGGTTGCGCCAGAAAGCGATGGTACTGCTAGTGGCTCCCTGTACCTTGACGATGGCGAGAGTCTTGAACAGTCTGGTACCAGCGAGATCAAGTTCACACTAAGCGGATCAACACTCACGGCTGAGGGAACGTTCGGCTTCCCGACGGTCTTGCAGATCAAGAGCGTGACGATTTTGGGCAGCGGTGACGCACAATCATTCGAGCTGAACAAGAGCTTCGATGGCAGCTGGAGTGTAGATGTTGGAAGTCTGAAGAAGCTGTGACCGCATCGAAAGGATCGGACTATGACATCATATTGCTAGCGCAGAATGAAGATTATGAATACTTGCACCCCCAAACTTTGAGAACTTGTGTGTAAAGCAATTTTGCGCCCTAATCAAGTTCCCATGACATGTTTTCACACCGATGTTCAGAGGCAATTCGCCAGCAAAATTGATTGACTGCAGCCCTGCGCACGCGGTGCTGAGCGTTGGCATAGCTAATGGCCTAGACCCCATTCCGCAGATCGCAGTGCCAACCCAGTGAAACCACGGCAAAGCGGTTCGATTTCGACGTCATCGGGCCGGCGCGCACAAGCAATAACGAGAACGGACGCAAGCGATGAGAAGCGTGTCTTTCTGTCTACTTGAGACGATGCAAAGGCGAAAGCAAAGAGACAGGACCGCTGACGCATTATGGAAGGCACCCTAAGTTGCATCAGTATTCCCGGCACGCCTTCGCCATGCTTGAAGATGACTGTTGCGCTTGTGGCGTCAGCAAGCGTGCTGCATCATACCGATTCCTCCAAATAGTCGAGCCCCGACTCGACTGCGAAAACCCGGCTGATCACACCGACCGCTGCAATGCCACCCCACCAGCCTCTTTTCAGATAAGGGGTCTACGCTGACATCTACCCATTGACCATGGACGACGCATCACCTGAGCTGCACACAGCCTCAGATGGTGCTCATGCGGGCGGTCCGAGTCCGCTGGAAGTTGCAGCGCTCCAGGAGCTAGACAGCCTCAGTCTGAAGGAAATTCTGGACGAAGACTCCCGGCCTACCTTTGTTCTCGATCTGGACCCGGACTTCATCGACGATACTCTCGCAATCAGACCAGTCTTTTGTAATGCAGCGCTCAATCAGCACAGTCGGCTGCTGGACAGCATCGTGGAGGCTTCAGAGGAATGCAATAGCAAAGACTTCGCCGCATCGACTTACGATGAATTTCGAATCTGGGCTACAGGAATCAGCAGGTTCAACAACTCGAAAGACATTTTCCCCTTGACTATCCTCTATCAAGGCTTGCTCTGGACTGGATCTACTATCCGCCAAAGGTGGCGAATAATATCTGGCAACGCGTTGTACCGTGCATCCGACATCCCAAAGAGTGGGCTCTCGGCTACCCTGCCATTGCGACCAGCCATCGTCAAGCGCGATTCAGAGGCAGCGAAAGCCCGCAAAGCATCAGCGCCAGTCACCTCAGCACTAGATGTTGCGCCCACAGCACGCCAAGCATATCCGAAATCTGAGACTGCTTCAGCAGTTGCATCGAATCCGTTCAGCAAGATCACCAACACTAGCTCGAATGCCTCGAGTCTCGCTTCGTCTATAACAATACAAACAAGAGAAGATGTCACCCCCGACTTTACAGTTGCCCAACCGAAAGGGAAATTTATGGACCCACATATCATGTTCATAAGGAGCATCGACTGGGCGAGCACTCCGCTCGGGCAGATGGATACATGGTCATCAGCCCTTCGAGAAGTCGTTAATCTGTTGATTCGCAGTCCCTATCCCACAGCGATGTTTTGGGGTGAGGAGCTTACAGTCATCTACAACGAGGCCTACAAGGTCGAGGTCGCTGGCAACAAACATCCAGAACTCATGGGTACTGGAATGGCAGGCCCATTCGCCGAGGTATGGGACGGCATTGCGCCTGTGTTCAAAGGCTGCGCGGATACAGGGAGAGCATCACAGATCGAGAACGATCACCTGCCCCTCGAACGATTTGGTTATCTCGAAGAGTGCTTTTTCTCCTGGTCCATTACTCCAATGTACGGAGGGACCGATAAGATCCTAGGCTTCTACAATATACCGTTCGAAACCACCTATCAGGTTGTTAGCACCAGAAGGATGCAAACGCTGCGATACCTTAGTGAGCGTCTCAGCGCGACACGCACCGTGAAGGAATTCTGGCTACGTCTGCTTGAGGGGCTTGAGCACAATCCCATCGACGTACCTTTCGCGTTGTTGTACTCGATTGTCGACAATGATGATGCAGACACAGCGTCTCACTCATCAGACAGCACGATCTCTCTCAAATCTTGTCTACTGGAAGGCTCGATCGGCATTCCTGCAGGACATCCTGCGTCGCCGCGGAAACTGGATCTCAAACGCAGTCAGGAGGGGTTCGTCCCAGCATTCAGAGAGGCCATGAGGACACGCGAACCAACGACATTGCAGACAAGAGACGGAACACTACCCGAATCTCTGCTCGAAGGCATCGAATGGCGAGGATATGGTGATCCATGCAAGGAAGCTATCATCTTCCCTGTCCGGCCAACGAATGGGGAGCAGGTGTTCGCATTCTTGCTGGTTGGTGTGCAACCACGAAGGGCTTATGACGATGAGTACAAAGCTTTCGCAGCGCAGATGAACAGACAACTCGCGACATCACTTGCATCCGTTATGCTCTTCGAAGACGAGATGAAGCGGAGCAGGAGCGCGTTCGAACTTGCTCAAGTCCAGCGGGAACAACTCAGCAAAGAGTTGGCATTGCAGACGAGCCGCATGCGGCGTATGACTGAGCTGTCTCCGCTGGGCATGTACCTATTCGACCCAGACGGCATGCTCTTGGAAGGCAATGACAGGTACTTTGAGATGACTGGTCATCCAAGAGAAGGCTGCAAAGAGTTCTCCTTCCTGGAGCTGATGGCCGAAGAAAGCAAAGGGCCATGTCAAGATATGTGGGATGATCTCCATGAGACCAAGCAGACTTGCGTTCGTGAGTTGCAAGTCAACAATTCGCATGTGCAGCCTCGCGATCTCAGTGGCAACCCCATCGAATATTGGGTCATGTCCCATTCTTCTCCCGAGATAGGCCCTGACGGCGAGATTCTTAGCATCATGGGGTCCATCACCGATATTTCACAGATCAAATGGGCGCAAGGACTCCAGGAGACGAGACTGCGCGAAGCTGAAGAGACGAAACGGCAACAGAATGAGTTTATCGAGTACGCAAATCCTTCATCCACCTTGGTCGTAGCGACTGACACGTGATTCTAGTATCACTTCGCACGAGATGCGCAATCCCCTATCTGCTATTTTGATCTGCTCAGACGACATCCGCGATACGCTGACCCAGCACGGCTTCAGCAAAGCAGACGAAGTAGTCGTGGCAGATTGTATTGAAGCGGCCAACAACATCGCCCTCTGCGTACAGCATCAGAAGTCCATCGTAGACGATATCCTGACTGTGTCGAAGCTGGACTCGAATCTGCTCCTTATCACACCTGTGCCCGCGCAGCCAATCGCCGTCGTGCAGCGTGCCATGAACATGTTCAAACCAGAAGTTCAGGCTAAGAGCATCAATTTTACTTTCCACCCCGATCCCTCTTTGACGGACTTGAACATTGACTGGGTCTTGTTGGATCCTAGTAGATTGCTCCAGATTACGGTCAATCTTATCACCAACGCAATCAAATTTACGCAAGCAGAGCCTCAGCGTGCGATATCCGTACACGTCAGTGCCTATTCGGAAGAGCCCGATACATACACCAAGGATTTCCAGTTCGTACCGACAAGAGGAGTACCTCTCCTCAATATTACAACGGGCGAAGACTGGGGTACTGGCGAGCTGTTGTACCTACGGGTAGAGGTACGAGATACGGGATGTGGACTCACACCAGAAGAGAAGGATCTGCTGTTTGAGCGCTTTGCACAAGCCTCTCCGCGCACACATGCACACTATGGCGGCAGTGGTCTCGGTCTCTTCATTTCCCGCCAACTCGCCGAACTGCACGGTGGCCAAATTGGCGTTTCTTCAGAAACAGGCGTAGGAAGCACGTTTGGCTTTTTTATCCAGTGCAAGCGCACCATCGAGTCGAGTCGACCCGTTATGCATCGCACAATGACAAGCCAGAGCATGGATCACGCCGAGAAGAACCGCGATCTTGCCGCCTCAGTAGCAGGCATGGAGATTGAACAACCTACACCCAAGCAAATCGTGGCCGAGCTACCTGGTACTATCACACCACGAGCCCCAGCTGCATCATCAGCCCCCGCACCGGCCGAATCGGGCCCGCTCCACATCCTTGTCGTGGAAGACAACATTGTCAATCAGAGGGTCCTTGCCAAACAGCTGCGCAAAGCCGGTTGTATCGTTACGACTGCTGATAACGGTCTGTTCGCACTTGCTGAGCTCAAGAAGACCGCTTACTACACGCCTGATGGAGTTCCCCTTTCCATTATCCTCATGGACTGGGAGATGCCAGAAATGAATGGTCTAGAGTGCGCACGCGAGATCCGGCGCATGCAGCTCGACGGCGAAATCCAGGAACACGTACCAATCATCGCAGTCACAGCGAACGTGCGGGGCGAGCAGATCGCTACAGCGCGAGAGAGCGGCATGGATGATGTCGTGAGCAAGCCGTTCAGGGTTCCGGAGTTGTTGGTCAAGGTTAAGGATTTGTTGGAGACTTTAGCGTTGGAGAAGCTGGATTAAGAAGCGTAAATGCGCACGTGTACCGCACGACACAGACGGCGTTTTGGCGAAGTGCTTGCATCGTGGCATACCCATTTAATCTGTTGCATTTGTAGATTGAGCGTTAGATTCGTGCAGGGGGATTTAGAGATAGATCGCAGTGTTGACTAGCATTAGAGCTCAAGTATCATAGATCGCTGAGCCCGTATGCACTCGAGGCATACTCAGCCATTCTCCGGTTCTTCATCGAAATCAAGTATGGAACCCATCGCTCACGCGATCATCCTGCCCCTTTAAGCAAGCGCCGATTGCAGAGATCAGGTGCACTTGTACTGACACTGCTCGCGACAGAAGTCGTCGCCCTGGGCGAGCCAGCAGTCGCAGCGGGCCACACACTCAGCGTCGCGCCAGCAGTTCTAGGCCTCCAGTCAGTAACGTCATCATATTGACATTCGACGTTGGAGTTGAATGGGGTTGGGACAGGTGAGTACAACTTACGCTGTAGCAAGGGAGTATGCGGACGGCACAGTCGTCGCAAGTCTGCTTGTGTTTGCCTGCGATGGCGGTGGTGAGAAAGAGGGTAATGATGATGGTGCGGAGGTTGAACATGGTGCTGTTGTATACGATGTGGTGTTTTGAGTTCGATGAGTATACTAGCGAAGAGTGGATACGGGTGGTTATGATCACTCATATGTAACACAGCTAGGGTGCGGAGTCGGCATGCTAGTGGCTTGAAGATGGCAGTGATGCAGGTGAGAGACTACAATGAAGGTAAATTGTAGGCATGTAATTTCGTCCCTCCACCTTGTGATTTAGACTGTCGCCTCTACAGGATCGATTGTGAAAGTGACTAGCATCGCACTATAAGTTCTTTCTCCCAAATCATTGCGCGCAATCATTGTATTACCGTTCATCTCAGATCCTTTTTCGTTTCCGCCTGGCCAGTCATTGTGCGATCTTCTCTTGAAAGTGAGGTAACCAACATAACCCCAGGATGCCTCCAGCACGTCTAGCCCTAATGGGGAGGATCTGCCGGGAGCTCAGGACCCATAGGTTTGTCGCAGCCGTACTGGCACATGTCCTTGCAGAAAATGTCGACCTGGGAGAGCTGGCACTTGTAGGCGACCTTGCAGTACTTGCCTCCATCCCAGCTCTGAAGCCTTCGTTAGCAGATTACTCGCGTTATAGTGCGGGTGCGGGTGTTACTTCGAGGCAGCCGACCATGCGGGAGGGGCAGTCGTCGCAGGTGGGCTGGTCGCTACCAGCAATGGCTGTGGTAACTAGGAGGGTGAGAGCGATGTTGCGGAAACCGAACACAATTGCTGGTACGTGTGATGTAATTTGGTTGGATAGTTGAGTGGATTTGCGGATTGAGCTGGAGTGAGGTGGAAAGAGCCCCAAATGTTGAACGAGCAGTTATTTATATTGGACGGGTTTCCAAAGCTGCGTGATCGGCGCACGCTAGTCAGACGAGCATGGGGAAGACGCAGTGAAGGTAGCTTTTAGATTTTTTGTTTTCGTTTGTCACTATCCTGAACGCATCTTCAGCTAGTAAGTTAAACCCACTCTATAGACTTGAGGACTTGAGGACTTGAGGACTTGAGGACTTGAGGCGTAAGCGGCAGTCTGGAGGCTCCCAAGCACATGAGATAGAGACAAATAGAACGAGAAGTAATCGCAGTGCAATACAGAAAGAAGTGAAAAGAGTGGCAATTTCTACACATGCCAGGTCCCTGTGGACCTCCCCAATCTTCTATCATCGAAATTGTTCTAGTAAAGCGTGCACAGTATATTCAAAGCCAATCTCAAATGCACTTTAACCACGTCCACGAGACAAAAGTTTCTTGCAACCTTCCCAAGCTCTGCTCACTCGCAACCAATACCATGGCCGCACATGTGGCAAGTCTCGTCCTTGCCCTTCTCGCAGTCGCACTCGGCCTTGCAGATGCGCTCGCTGCGGTGTTTCCGGTAGCGCTACGGGAATGTTCAGTGTGATTACCTGCAAGAATAGATCAGCATACGTACGTCATCGCAAGTGTTGTAGCCATCGGTGCAAATATCACAAGGCGTCTTCTTGTGCTTGTTAGCAGTGACGGTGGCGACGAAGACGAAGACGGCCGTAACGACGGTGAAGATGACGGAGAGACGCATGTTGTAGAATGTGTCGTTGAAGCTTGAGTCGGAATCGAGTGGTGAAGAGTTGACTTTCGTAGTGAAGGTTGTGGACTTTGGTGAAGAAGAAAAAGAAGAAAAAGAAGAAAAAGAAGAAGAGAAGCGTATATCGAGGAATTTGCGAGCTTATATAGATAGTGCGGCAGCCCGGCAGCTGACCGCCGTGCAAGGTGAATGCGGGTAAAGGTCAACTGCCTGGTCGACCGGCATTCGAGCTGGTTCTACAAGCGAAACTCGCCCGCAAAATGGCCTCGTACCGAGCGCTAAAGTGGAGAAGAGAATCAAGGCTACTCGATGGATGTGAAGCCGATGAACTATTGCTACACTTGCGCAGTGACGCTTTGTGCTATCGAGTAGAGGGCAAATTCAGTAACTCTGGCGTCAGGTGCGGTGAAAAAGTTCGGAGGCACAGTACGATCATATACGTGGTTTCGGCAAACAGCTTGGTGCCCGGTGATCGTTACTCGTGCAAGTGTGGACCGAGCAAACACAAACTTGCTCTTTCCCGTCTTTGTGACTAGAGAGCATTGCTCTGGTCATCCCGTAAATAACCGCAATGACTTTGAACTCAAAGTCAGCACACCGGAATTCTAAGAGACGAAGAATAGAGTGTCAAAACTGCGTGTCGACAAGGGAGGTAGCTGAAGTGACCCTAATGTGATATAATCCCTAAAAGTTCCACCAATCTCTAAACATCGAGATATGTTCGCTAATCTGGAGATTTCCACGTCCAGCCTCATCGCTGAACAAGTTCAATCAATCCATATCCGTGATGCAAGCCAACACATGTCCATCGACTGTCCCCTTGCATCCCCAACGTCGCACTGGCTCTAGGAGAAGCAAAGATTCCCAGGGCCACCGATACCAGACTTTCCACTACAGAACTCTTCCTTTCCGACCGCGCAGGCGCAAGCATGCTGAGCGCAAGCAGCGTACGCGACGGGGTCTTTCCACTCCTTCTCGCAGTCCTGCACATCTGTCAGCATGATTGGAGTGGTCGGGACAATGGAGTAGGGTACTTACTTCGGCACACTTTGTAAGTTTGATGTCGCAGTCGTTGTAGGAAGGCTTGGGCTTGGGTTCTGGCTTGTCGCGGCCAGCAATGGCGGTGGCCGCGAGAAGAGCCATGAGACAGAAGGTGACCTTGATGATGCGCATGTTGGAGTTGAAGCTGGTTGATGTGAGTGTAGTGATTGAGTAACTGAGTTTGATTGCAGTAACAGTGCGGAGGGCAAGTGGTGAACTGTGTGTTGCATTGTTCATACATGTCACGGGCCGACGCTAAAGTGGACCAAGAGGTCTCGCTCGAGTAAAAGTAGATTTTGGATGCTCATGTGAGAGTATCGCTGTACTAGATGTCCAAAACTTGTTACTTGGATCCCCTGGCCTCGGTAAATTATAGCCCGCTCCATGACCCCAAAGTGCCGCTTATCCATAATGTCCATGCTGCAAGTGACTCTGTCATTTGAAGCAGCGCACTGACTTTCTGGAATCGCATTCAGACGACAGTCTCCTCACCGTCAAGCTGAATCTGGCACTTCTCAGAGAGCCCGCAGTGCTCGCGGCAGAACGCTTTCTGCTGGCCGATGTGGCACTTGCAGGCGACCTGGCACGCGAGCTCGTAAGACTTGTCGCCGTGGTAGTTGTTCAGACAGTTCTGCGTCATCGTTAGCACATTTGAATTCTCAGTCGTAAAGGGCAGATTTGTGGGTACCTTCTTGCAGTCGCGGACCCTGACGGTGCAGGAGTGGCAGTTCGGCTTGTACGGGCCGCCTCCAGCCACGACTGTGGTGGCGAGCGCGAGCGTAAGGTCGAAGATGATGGCCAACTGGAATATGAGCATGTTGTCAGTGTGAGATGTCGATCGTAATGTGTGTGATGTGTGTGATGGAGGGACTCAGATTGGTTGGGACAGTCCACAGGAGCAGTCACTGATATAGGAGACCAGAGCTGCGACCAGCAAGCACCATTTGCAAGACAGCGGTGAGCATTGAATAATTCACTTCCGGATCATGATCCAGGCACTTTAGCTACAGCTCCACCACCTGAAGTTTCCCACGTCACGTGCACATCCTCACCGATCTTGCCTTCGATTGTATCGTCATGCCCAGCCCATGTTCAAGTCTACCAGTCGTAACTGTAACAACCAGGGCAGTATTCAGTCAGGTAGGGCCCCTCGTAATCCCACTGCTGGCAAGTGCGGCCACATTTGTCGCGACAGAACGCGTTATCTCGAACCTGCGTGCACTGGCAATTTTGCCTGTACAGCGAAACATCGATGTCGGGATCGGTAGTGCCAGTGATCATGAAGGACTGTATATGGTCAACACGGTGCTAGGAGTTAGATTTGGTGATTTACATTTACACAGGCATCGACTTCGTAGCTGCATTGAAGGCAGACCTGATCTTGCTTTGGCCCGTGGTCATGGTGGGATGGAGGGTAGAACTGAGCCGGGCCAAAGTGAGCATTGTTTTCCGGCATGTCTTTACCGACGCCGTACCAATGAGGTTTCACAAAGTCAGGGATAATAAAACTGCCGCGCCGGCTATTTGCGGGGGCCGCGTTGGAGGTCGCAAGGAAGGTGCCCAGACAGAACAGCAGGGTGACGCCGGAGGTGGAATGAAGGAAGTGCATTTTGAGACACTTTGTTCAGATGTTGAAAGTTTTGTTTGAAGGAGATGTCGTGAGCTCTGGAACCGGTGGAATCTATATGAGGGGTTCAGACCCTTCTTTCTCCGAACCATGCATATTACGTGCGAGAGCCGAATATCTGTCAGCTGGAAACCTTCAAGTCCCTAGGTACACGAAACGCTGTATCACTAACGCAACCATTCGACGAGCATAAGATTTTTCAGCAATCATGTTAAAGGGTTGCCATCATCATACTGCCCATCCACCCAACGAAGGTCGGATGGCCTTGCACCTAATTATGTAATATTACTTTTCGGTGATGCACTATTGTGGATGCTTGAATATTCGACATAGCTGCCATGAAGAAGGTAAAAATGGATAATCGAGTAGATAACCGCTGGATGGACGGGAATCGAGCCGCTGACGTGACCTCAGTACATGCACATAAAAGATGGTCTCTCCAATTCAGTCAAATCTCCGCAGATCAGGGCTAAGCTCTGCGTCCTGTCTCTTGAATATCCTGTGCCAGCTCCAATATTGTTGCCTAGACCAGTGATCTCCATGACACCCCTCATCCATCCCATGACCCCTTCCTCCTACCCCTCAACGCCCTCGACTTCGCCCATCGCAGGCGGCCAGTCGTCCTTACAATCGTACTCGCACTCGTCGCGACAGTACGCTACAGCCTTCGAGACCTGGCATTCGCACGCAACCGCGCAGGCAATTGGGTGGCGGGCGTACTTGGAGTCTTTGCAGGTCTACAGTGTGTCAGCAAATGACGTTGTGCTACAGAGGAGGGCAGAGCGACTTACGGGTGTGCACTCACGCATCTTTGTGAAACACATGTTATCGCACGTGGGAGGTGGGGAGGGCTCCTTGTGACGGCCTGCGGAGGCGGTGGTGAGTATGAGGGTGAACAGGGCCTTGTTGAGTGAGGATTTTCGGTGGAGCATGGTGTTGCTAGACACTGGGTGCATTGTTGGCGAGTCTAGCTGTGTGGGACAGAGGTTGAGTGGGTGAGCTTGTGAATAGATTAGGACAAGGTCTGTAAGAGGAAGAGCGAACTTGTCGTTATTCGTAACGATAGCTAGATTACAACCACTGAATAAACGCTGAGCAAACGCTGAGCAAACGCTGAGTAAAAGCTGTGAGCACTGGATGAAAGAGCGGTGAAAGAGTAGCTTGATAAGAATTACACCTACGACCAGCAACGATGGAAAGAGGAAGTGCAAGATGACATGTGTGGTTACTGGATTAGTACTGGAGAACCTGATCGTCCAGCAGTCGAGAGAAATCGTGAAATGTACGAACGGAGCTACAGGTGCCTATGTTATTGGCAAAAGGATCAGCGCAGCAGGAAGACTACGCATGTGTCTGCCCAAGCCCATACCACTTCGAGCTATGATGTGGTTAGAACACTTTCGAATCTGTACAACTTAGTTCATCGAGATTTACTGCATCGACTGCATCTTATTCGTCATCGCTGTCATTCGAAGGTCGAAGATGGTAATCAAGAAGAGCCGACTGGGCGACAACAGCAAGCGTTCGGTCTTCAGGTTCTTGACAAGGTCCGTTGGGCAGATGAGAGTGAGGATTCATCATCATCAGTATAGCAAAATCAGTGCGGTCAGGCTCGAGCTTGTGCTGCTGGAACGCGCGAATGATAGCCGGCAACTCGGTCGCATCCCACACCGGGCTATTCATGACATCGAAGTCTTCACGAAGAAGTCTCGCGTCGTTGGCTCCGACCTGGATGAGCAATCGTACACCCGTGAGGTATTCGAATGTTGCAATCTTCTCATCGTCTAGTACTGACGCCCAGCAAGGGTGGCCATTGAGTAGACTGTGCAGGCTCATCATCCGGATCGGGAGTTGCGAACAGTCCCGGAAGTGTTGAGTATTCGATTACAAAACCAGCACAAGGCTTCTGGAATGGTTTACTTACAAGACCGGAGATGAAGAAGCAGTGGCAGCTTTTACGAGAGCATTCAGGCGCTTGTGTTAGTGGTTGGATATGTTCGCCATTGTTTGGTGATGTGAACGAGTCAGTGTCGAGTGGTATTGGAACTGAAGTCTCACGTCTGGAGCACGAGACGAACTGAATGTTTGGCATTTCATGTGGCAACTCTCCGCTCAAACAACCATGTCGAACAGTGAAAGGCGGGCTGTATATGTGGCGCATCGATGTCCCCAGTGGAGGTTGATCATGCACAGTGTTATATGCATGGCTACCATTAAGCTAATATGTTTTTCTGTAATCGAGGATTGATGTCTTATTGGTAATCAGGGCTATGGTGATGTATTCTCCACAGGTAACTGAAGAAGCTTGCGTGGGTTAGCCTCGCACGTAGTACTTGATACATACCCTGTCAACTGTAAGCCTTCTGTATCTTGCACGGACACTGGGGGCTTCTGCAGTCGATGATCAAGCTGGGACTTACGAACCGCTTGAGAGAATATATCCATTTCACCAGATATCTTTTCGCACTGGAAATGTGACAACATCAACGAAGCAGCGGCCGTGACCACTGACATCTTTCAGCTTACGTCGTTTAAGTGCTCAAATAATACCACCCAAGTTTATCTGTCAAGTATCATGCATCTCACACCAGTATTGTCAGCATACGAACGTGAATAGTGCGGTAAGCTTGAAGCCGGATTCGGCTGGCGTATAAAACGATTTGCAGTTGTCATTGCCAGCAAGGATGGTGGGTTGGAGTGGCGTCCCATATGAAATCGACGAAGCCGCTTAGTCACAGCTTAGTCACAGAATTTCTTCATGGCCGCTGCAACATCTCTCCGCAACGCGACGCATAACAACCCCAGCCACCCGCTGCCATGCCGCCCCGGTTACAAATCCTGCGGCTCGCCCGCCCCGTCGTCTCTACCTCGCGCCCAACTGTCCAATTCGCCCAACAGCGCAGCGCCTCAATCCTGTCCGCGCTTTCGGACAACAGCGGCGCCTACAACAAGCGCATCAAGCGTGGTCGCGGACCCGCCTCAGGAAAGGGGAAGACTGCTGGTCGCGGTCAGAAGGGTCAACATGCGCACGGAAAGGTGCCTGCGGGCTTCGAGGGTGGTCAGACACCGCAATGGATCACGAACCCGGAGCGCGGACGCGGAAAGTACAATCCGTTCAAGGTCGAGATGAGCCCGATCAACCTGGATCGCATACAGAGCTGGATCGACCAGGGGAGGCTGGACCCGAGCAAGCCGATTACGATGAAGGAGTTGAACAAGAGCAGGTGCTTGCATGGTGTGAAGCGCCACGGGGTCAAGCTCTTGGCGAAAGTGAGTCCTCAATGCCTGCCAGAGGCTCGGGCGACGGCGTCTGTCAGAGCTGTACTAACGATGAGCAGAATCCAGAAGCCCTCACAACGCCCATCAACATCATCGTCTCCCGCGCCTCCGCCGAAGCAATCGCCCGCATCGAAGCTCTCGGCGGCACTATCACAACGCGCTTCTACAGCCCAACCTCCATCAAGCGCGTGCTGCGCGGGGACTCGCACCCTGTCGTCTCGCTCGACGCCTCCCCTGACCTGATCTCGCTCGCCGCCTCCACGTCCCCCACCCTCATCCCATCGCCCATCCTCAGCGCACTCGCCTCCTCCACCGACGCTTCCCAGCGAAAGGAGGCGCTCGGCGCCGTCATGCGCCAGGTCAGTGCAAAGTACAAGTACAGACTGCCCGATGCGACAGGGCGCAAGGACATCGAGTACTACCGTGACCCCGCGCATCGCGGGTACCTCGCGTACACGCTAGATGCGAACGAGAGCCCGAGTCTGTTCTTCAAACCGCCGCGGGAGGCCCGGGAGAAGAGAAACCAGACTGCGAAGCGCAACGCCGCCAAGGCATCGGCAGAGAACAGGCTGTTCTAGGTAGCTTGAGACGGACAGTGGACGGGGCGTGGAGACGATCTGTATCATACGTTTGTACATTTGCAAGACGGGATGTAGAACTGGAGTATCCGGTGGCATAGCTAGCTAGATACTGTACATGTACGCATACGAAGCATCTATGGCAAGTAAACACAACTTTCGTACATGCCATGAGCCGTTGGCAGTTCGTGGTTTAGCAGACTGAACTTCGCAGATGGACAACATACGGCCTTTGCAACGTTCAAGGTCCTGCACTCAAGCTTTTCCCACCGGTCGGGGGCGACAACCAACCCCGCAGTGTGTTTAGCCAATACGCATGCTTGCTGTCAAAGCTGACTCTGGTTCACACTGGACGCCGTGCTGATCACGGTGAACGACGTACTGTGCGATTCAATGGGTTCTGTATAACAAATCTAGTGACTGACCATGAGCGATAAGGCCAAGTCTGTGCAAGTCAATGACACGACGGATGCTAGAGTCAGACATCACATCTATAAGGCGTTGTAAGCGCAAACGAGTTGGTGGGTGTTTGAGCAAATTTCTACTCGTGAATGCCATGCGTGCGCCAGCATGCTCACATATCGTCAGTGAGACTGGGCATACGCTCCGTGGTGTGAGAAACACGGGTCTTCAGCGATTGTTTGCAGGACTTGCGAAGCAACAGGACCTCGGAGGTTACGACCATGTGGGTACGTCCAGCTTGCTCTACACGTTAGAAGATGAGAGAGTCATGTGGCCGGTGGTCGGTGTGCGGATGTCGGGTGCCCTGGGTGCCATTCCTTGTTACGAGGGCTTTTAGGGACAGCAGTTGAGAGGGAACAGTTGGTGCTCTCCTTTTGAGTTGCGAGTGCGCTGTGTGCGATGTGATGGAATGTGGTGCCAATCTGAATCTAACAGCCTCGTCTCGCAGCTTGTGATACCCGGAAACGGCCACTGTAGGGCTCTTCATTGCGATAGCGCCGAGGAGACCTGTGCTGACGAGACGCAGTTGAACTGATAGCTTGCGACATCGATTGCCGGGAATGTCGCTAGGCGTAGGCACATTGCAATGTGTGGTGGTGTACACTACCTCATTGTGCCTGGGGTTGAGGTAGACAGAAGCGGTAATAGCCGGTGAATGACAGCGCACACGAGGTACGTCCGCAGTGGATACAGTCCGGGTGGTGGCACATGAAAGAGCATGTAACTACGGGCCGAGGTTCTTGAGAAGCTATGTCCTCGCAGACGTTCCCTGGGCTTGGCGGGATAATGGCTTAAGATAATGAAGGTACTGGTGGGACATGGTGTGCCTTATTGATCTGGTAGTCTGATCGAGGATGTCAGCACGGTGTGGCTGCGTGCAGCATGTCTTCTCGACAGGTGCAGGCAGGCGGGAACATCGCTGCCATTCCTGGATGTGACACGGGGTGTCCTGCAGCTGGCGGGGCGTCTTGCTCTTGAAAGGCGAGGCAAGTTGAAATGTTGGCGTTCGTTCTTCAAAGATGCGTGGCCAGAGCTTTGTGACCGATGACCGAAGAAAGGCGCTTGACGGTGGACAGCCAGAAGGGGCAATTTGCAGCCCGCCTTGGGCATCTGTCTTGCTTGTCGCTCAATGAATCAAGGCGTGACTGCGACCTGTCGGTGTTGGTGCTTGCTGCGAGGTGTGGCGCTGCTACCACTGCTGCAGACTAGTCGTGGAGGTATTCAACGCTGTCTCCGTTTAGAGTTGCCAGTTCTGGAGCATGCACCCAGACCGCACCTTCACTCGAGGGCAGATGTGCACTACCAAGTGGTGAAAGGGTACTAGCGCCGTGCTGCATTTGAGCGTCAATGCACCCACAAAGCTGACCAGGTTTTGAACCTTCAACTGTGCCTCCACGGAATGGTCTCATCATCATGCCGTGGCTCGGCCAGATACAAGAGACTGCCCAAGTGGCTGCATCCGTAAGGATCATGACACAGTGGCGGTACACGCCGTCCGGAAAAGTTAAGGGACCTGGGGCACAGCAACATTCCATAAGACCGGTGATGGGATGCCCTGAAGTCGGGTCGGAGGTCCTGGAAGACGAGGAGTGAGCAGGGGCTAGACTGCGCCTATCGATTGGTCGAAAGTTAGTCGTCTTACCTGCTTTTCCTAGCCCGGGCGGGGCGCGAGGCATGAAAGTGAAAGGACTCATAGACGCTGTGTAAAGAAGCTAAACTTAAACCCGAAAACTGCGGTTTGGCGAGGGAAAACGTTTGCCAAATTCCGAGGTACAGCCTTCACGCATGCAGAGGAATTGCAGTTGAGCATTCTTTCGTTGCATACCTCCAGGGTGATGCACTTGCCGAAGGTCTGGGGAGTTCCTTGCCGCCTAACTGGGTGTGGAACACACTCCGTCAAAGCCGGATGATGTTGTTGTCGTGTTCCGGATGACAGGCTGAAGCGTATCGCAATTGCAAATGATGCCGTGATGAAGTCGTAATCGGTAATAGCATTAATCTGGGTGCAATTGGCAGATCGACACGAAGAGGCGAAACGCGTCCAAAATGTGGATGTCCCGTCAAGAGGCTTGCATCGATGCAGTGTCGATGGCCATTCAGGGTCCGTTGCCTGGTGCGCTACAGGTCAATAAAGCAAAAGGAGGCCGCCTGTTGCACGCGAGTAGATTGCGCTAGGCGAGTAGTCCTCGGCAAAGACGACTGTTGGAGGCATGAGGCCGGCTTGCTCCAGGATAGATCGTGGTGTGAGGACGCGTCGAAGCGCGGTATGTCTCAGCGCGCCATGGAAGAGCTACAGGTAGGAGCTAATAATGGTTCCAAACTCAGCTAGACGGGTTGCACCCAACGCTTCTCCAGGGCGGCTGGGCAACGACTCGTATAGCAAGAGATGCCGAGTGCCATCCGTATCACGCCCCCACTAATCTTGATGAAAACTACTTTCGTACCTCTGCATCCGAGCCAGCTCGTCATCTCCACAATCCGGTCGGAGTCTGCGGGATCGCTCTCGCAATATTCGTTGCATGCGGCAGGTGCGTGTCAAAGGGTGGACGCCTACCAAATTAGCTCCCTGGCGAGGCCATCTTTACGGCATTATCAAGTCGTATCACGATCCACTGTAGAAGTCGTGCAGGTGTGCTGGGGATGATTACGTCGAGCTGAGGGCTGCAGACGTGATGTGAGGTTTGGATACCATGCCAAAACATGCACAGATAGCCGAGCATGCTATCAGCCTGATGTGATCAGCCCTTCATTGAAGTGGGAGGCAGCTAGCCGTGTCGGGCAGGTATATTGCCGGTCTTTCACGGCGCTGGAGAAATGCAGGACTGCTTACGTGGTACGCCGAGGGCGAAGCGCAAAACCCCTGCTGTTTGTTAGGATGATGACAAGACGTCTCGCCTTTTGCTCCACCATGCCAACGACAAGTCACGTCAAGCAGGATCACGGGCGGCAGCAGGACACGGATGGTCAATTTTTTCATTTCCAGGATGGTGTGTCTCCCTTGCGTCGCGCCTCCCACTGCAATCCCCGTCACGGTCGCACATTTAGCGCTGCTGGCCTCACCAGAGGCGTTGTCCATCACTAACCAGAACGTTTGCCGGCCAAGCACCGCGTGTTCGAAAAGCATTGACGCTTCACGATGATGTTGCTAGTGCAGGGATAGAGTCTCGCACCGCGAACAGCTGCCTGCGATTTGCACAGCACACTGCTCGGGGCATCTGATTACGTTTGAAGCCGTGAATGGCTCCAGGCTGGCGCGTGAGTAGTGGATGCGTCGTGCCGCCAGTCTTGGAGGCATTCACGCACACAGGAAGCCCAGAAGCGACGGTAGCAGAGCGGAGAGAAGGGCAAGCAACACGGTGCCGTCCATACGTGTTTCGCCAGGGGCGTTAAGAAGGCGGTCGTGCGGTGCAGATTGCTTCAACTTGGAACCACATAATCTCTGATCTGGTCTTATAGAATGTCTCTAGCGCCGGACCACAGCCTATGAAGGCAGACGTGCGATTAGCCGAAAGCAGCACGACCCAGTGGTGCAAGCTGGTGTGCATCCGCTGATTGGGCGCTCACACGACGCAGCACAATTTGCAAGAGAGGATTGCAAGATCAGCACTCCGCCCAAACCTTCATCAGCTTGCAAAGTTCGCGTTGAACAGGGTTCGGGCGCGGAATTAGGGAGGGGTTAGGCAATGTAAGACGGCAATCTTGCCGGGGTGGACAAGCGAGCCATGGCGGTTTGGCGGCTCGACGCTCGTATCGCTGCTTCTGATACCAAAGGCGGCCGCACCGCAGATTCGCGGAGGGCAAAGCCGCCAAAGCGTCGAGGTGTTCGGCGGCGTCTTAGGGACGACTGTGAAAAACGTGCAGCAGGGCGAGTACTCCAGAGTGGTGTAGAAGTCAAACACGGCATGGGGGCAGGTGTCTGACAGCCATCGATGGACGCAGCACCGACCCTTTGCGGTGTCTAGAAAGCGGGTGATGGCTACGGCTTGTCGACAGCGCTGCGCGGCTGCAAAGCTGCACGACGCTGTCCGAGTTATAGGACAACGGCTGCATCCGGCCAAGCCCCAGTGGCTCCTCAGCCGCTTACGGGGACTTGATGCTGCATCTACACCTGCTGCACGCTGGCAAAGTCTATGGTCGAGTGGGCGTGGCTAGGGTGGGCGTGGCTAGGGTGGGCAATGCAGCAGCCCGTGATGCATGCGTAAGGGATCTCGCAATCTTCACTTCACAGGAGCCGTCGTATGGATTTGGATGGCACCGCAGGCTCCGGGGGACAAGCCTACTGGCGTGCAGAGAATTGATGAGGCCCGCCAGCGCTATTGTTTCTGCCTGGTCATGATGGTGTGCCACGGATAGTGGCAGACGAAGGACGGCTGTGAGGAGTCGCTCTGCACAGTGGACCGGGTGGTGTCTAATAAAGCGACGCGCACGACGCCTCCTGAGCACCAATAGGACGCCGCGGTGCTCGCTGAGGCTGGGGACCGGACGGCGGCGCAGACTTGGAGTGAGGTGACGTTCTGGGCATAGCACGGCGACACGAGGCCGTGACTCTCCCAAAGCGATGCGACGGAGACGCACTGTGGGTCAGATGGCGGTCGCCGGCCGTGTGAATAATCAAATCCCATGACGGACACGGCGACGGCGAGCACTTGACCTGGCTGGCCTGACTTACAGCGCTTGCAGCCTCCACAGCAGACTCGACCTGACCAGCCAGTCGTGGTCCATGGGCCACAGCAAACGCAAGCCTCTGCGCCAGCACCGAGCCGCTTGACGAGGTCGAACAAGCTCGCTGCTTCTTCACACCATGCTTTAGCGTGCGAAACCGCGTTCTGGAGAGTCAGACTTCGTGCCGTCCAAGCGTGACGGGAGTCGACGGCAACAGAACTGTGACGATCTTGCGGCTTGACTCTTGACCGGGTGGTTCAAACACGGCCTGCCACTCAGCGCAGCAGTCGCAGCCGGGTTTGTCCTGCAGCACCGAGTCGTCTGAGCGCTGCTTGCAACACAACACGCGCAGCCAAAGACAGGACGATTGTGAATTTGTGATCAAGCTGCTGCACACGACGGCGACAACCCTTGTTCCACCCCACTCGCCGCTGGCATGCTTCCCTGCTCCCAGAGCGCTGAGGGCCTCCTCGCTCCGCCGGTCACGACGCGGACAGGCATCTGTGCACCGCTCATCATCGCTGATGCAGCGCTGAGGCTTTGTCCCATAATTAACCCGGTACCCTTGGCGTCGCGTTCGTTCGTGTTGCCCCCCGGTCCGCTGCTCTGGCTCGCTTTGTGCGGCCGAGCGCGCTAGCTGGCTAGGGACGCTAGCGAGCAGGCGCGGTTGATGTCAGAGCTGTTTCTCCTTCTGGATCAGCTCTTGGGGCTTGCCTGGGTCTTTCCGACTTCACAGGAATTATGTATCAATCCAACGGCCCCAAAAGCCATGTCTGCGCAGCAGCTGCGAGCGGGCCACCGACAATCCGCCTCCCTGACTATAGTCAATACCACTATACCCAAGCGGTCCCAAAGCCTCTCACCCGCCCACTACTGACCTGTTGCATCTTCTTTATCGTGCCCTGCACTCCCTTTGCCTCACCTTAGCACCTCGCGCCTGCGAACCAAGGACACAAAACACCGACGCTCGCAACCGTGGCCCACCCGGAAACAAGGTTGCATTGATAGGCCCAGCGGACTCGCATATTTCTTACAAGTTACAACGACTCGTTGTCAACAGCGTCCTTGCTTGACACAAGACCACCTGCCGGATCACCACTTCCCTTGTCACGCCCGTGTCGTGAAGGCCCCATAGTGTCGTCTATTTGCAAACACCCATACGGCGCTATACTAAGCACAGCTGCCTCCTCCATGCTTGCCCGTTCACCGTAACGTCGCCACCACCTCACCTTCATCTCGCCTTCACCGTTGGTCGAACCACCTCACCTTCATCGTCCACATGCTCGAGCTACAGCTACCCCGTTCGATGCCTCACGCCCTCCCCCGGGAGCCTTCCTTCAACTTCCACTTCTCATCCGCAGCTCGACCCACCACCAAGTTCGACTCGAGTACCGTTCAGATGCAGCTTCCCATACCTCGCATATCAAATGGCTATGAGCTGTCAGCGTCCAGGCGGCCCTTGACCCCTCCTGAGTCAACAACTTCAGCAATCAAGGTTGTATCATTACCGCCGAACCAAGGTGTCGGTCAGCAGTTTGGCTACCAACTACCTGCGATCGGCAACTCTAGGTCAGCAACAGCCACGATAAGCCCCACCACACAGAGACAATTGCAGCAACGACCACAAGAAGTCGCCCAGACACCGCGCAAAAAGTGGTCGATATCACCCAACCTCCGAATCCCCTCGACCATCAGCACACCGCAGGAGGGACTGCCCCAATTAGCAGCCGAGGTGAGTGCAGCAGCGGTCCGAGACGATGGAGTAATACTAATCGGCACAGATAACGTGCCTTTTTTGGTTCGAAAGCTCCAAGGTCCTGAACCAGGTCACAGATCCCAAATTGTCCCCGCACCAGACACAGCCCCTCGTACCGGACGCGATACCGACCAGCGGATTCCGCAAATGGGTAGCAACTATTTTGACCACGACGCAGGTCGCTCAGAATGTCATCCTCCTGGCCCTCCTGTTCGTGTGGAAGTTGAAGCAGACCAACCCTAGCGTCAAGGGCAAGCCTGGTAGCGAGTATCGACTTTTGACCGTTGCATTGATGCTCGGCAACAAGTTTCTCGATGACAACACATACACTAACAAGACCTGGGCGGAGGTGTCTGGTATTTCGGTTCAAGAGGTCCACATCATGGAGGTTGAGTTCCTGAGCAACATGCGGTACAGCCTGTACACATCGAAAGAGAAATGGGAAGAGTGGCACAAGGTTCTTGGCAAGTTCGGCACCTTCTACGATCGAGCTTCGAAGGCCCCTGCGGCTGGCAAGATTAGCCCACCCACGCCCTCGCTCGCGGTTCCACAGAACTTCATTCCATCTCCCACGAATCTGCAGACTTCTCCGCCAACCACCATGTACTCGCCCAGTCACTTGGCATTCTCCAACAACACCCCCCTTCTGCAGCCCCAGGCAACATCTGCACAGGTTTCGCCTATTGGATCTCTTCCTCCTCTAGGACCCATTGTGCAACGCAAGCGAAGCACTGATCACAGCGCTGAACCGCCAATGAAAAGACAGGCCCATGGATTCGCACCTGGACCTTACGCTAATGCTCCACTTGTATCGACATTGCAAACGCCCATCAACAAGTCGTTCGAGCCACCGCCATCGGTCAACAGATTGCCCCCCCTGCCAAGCCTTGCTATTCCACTTCCACAGCAACAGCACATGCCTGCTACTCAGGTCAGGAGCTGGTCAGATCTGCCTTTGCCGGCCTCTGGCAACCGTTCCATGGCCATGGTGTATCCACCGCCGGTCCAGTGGCAGCAGCCAGTCAGTACACCAACCTCCTCGGCTACGACTCCCTTCTCTACGCACCACACACCTACCGCGGATCGCTCTCGCCAGATCAGTCCCTTCGGGCACTCGAATAACTCATCTCCGACTAGTGCCTCTTTCCCCGCTGCACCACGACAATTGTCTCCCTCTTACTTCTTGAACCAGCGACAGTCACCGTACCGTCCGGTCCGCGGCGTACACACCCTGCTAGTGCCTCCGCCACAGGCTTCTATTCAGAACCCTGCTCGCAACATCTCCTACGACCAGATGCACTACCACCCTCTCGGTCGTCCAATGACTGACCGTCGAGCTGGTCCCCTGCCGTACATGGACCACAGCGCGTGGCCCGAGCAGCACCAGTTCAACCAACTCCCCGTCCCTCAGCAGCCGGTCTTCCGTTGAGGACTGCATTCACTGTACAGAATCTTTCCACGGTCACATACAGGGATGCGTCAATTATCGTTTTGCTCCGCAACATCTTTGTCAGCGTTTTAGCGTGCATATCGTCGGCGGATTTACGTCACCGACCTGTTTTACATCAGCATTATTGGCGTTCCTGTACCCCTAGATATGAGCAGCCTCCAGCTCGGAACAGGCCCACCGACTAGGTGGGCTTTCATGGAAAAGGAGAACTAGATAGCCCCTCAAGGGATCAGCCGCGACTAGCTAGACTGCAGTCAGCGACACAATGAGAATATCCGGGGTTGCCCTGGGCAGCCACCAGGTCTTGAACAAAAGCAGACATTATCCACTTCTTTTCCCAGCTATTCGTGATGAGAAACAGAACCTATAATTGCTCAATAATTATTCGAGGACAAATGATGTTGATTGGGCAGATCGTAGGGAACCTCCAGGGCTCGATCTCGCAGAACCTCGCTTTCACTTGCCCTCGCGCGGCGACAAATCCAGGCCTTCGGGCCTTTGTGCGAGTGGGACTCGCACTTGTGCGCGGCGCTCCTTCCAACCATGAGCTCCGCGTGCTCCGTCTGGATCCCACCGAATCCCGAGTCCTGCGTTCTGTTGTCACAGGGCACGATCATCTGAAATCAATGATCTCGAGAGGGCCCGCGATTCTTGGCTTGACTTGGTGGCCTGATCAAGAACAAGCCTGGAAGCGTTCGGCGAGCTAATTTCCTGCGAGGAAGACCCTGAGCGTGAATGAAGAACATGCATCGAGAGATGAAGGAGATGATGACGACATGTCTAGACTGGTCGAATGTACCTTTCCAGTGGTGCTGTTTCAACGGTCGGTTTTCGATGGGCGTGGTTGGGATCGGTGCAAAGCAACTTCGGGCCTCGAGGGTGGAAAGTGCCAGCATATTGAGGGGCGGCCTCTCGATCACGCTCGCCGGCTCCTCCTATTGATGCTACGAGGATTGGCGAGCGATGGCTGGGCGCAAATGCTGCTGCTCTTCACTGCCTCATTATTATTTCAGGCCATGTAGGTAGCAAGGTAGGCTGTTTCTTGTAGGTACGGGCGGCCTCAACCTCCTCATCTTGCACCCCCTCTCAACTGCATCTCGTCCACGTCATTTTCGCATATTGATATGACTCACAAGAAAGGGTCATGCGAGCGCTCTGGTAGCATTACCTTTGGGGGAAATTTACCTTCGGTGAATTCGCTGTTGCATGCGCCTGTCGCTGATCTGAGAGTTGCGGAGGCAGCAACTCAGCGCCATCAGCTGGAACCTCGCCATGGCACCGAAAAAGCGCAGCATGGCGAAGCAGCCATCAATCACCTCTGCAAGTAAGCGCCAGACGCGTTTAGAGATAAGCCTCAGCTGTCTGCAGTGCATAGTCATGTCTTTTGCTCAGGGCTGCAAAACACAGCCCTCAACAACATGTAAGTGCGGCCGAACGTGAGATTGATTGTAGTTACTAACATTGGCTTTAGCACGACACTGAATGCTACCCAGTCACCTCTACTTCGACTCCCACCAGGAATGCGCAGAAAGTCCTAGGCTACGCTGTTGGCAATCAATTCGTTTATGTGGACTGTCCGGACGACCACTCCAGATACAAGTTTGAGTATCGAGTCTCTATCCGAGGGGGCTCTGCAGGCGTCTGTATCTTTCGCAGCCACTATCATGATAGGCTACTTCTGAGCCCCCTCCGGCGAGTAAACAGCTCTGGTGGGAAGTCCAACCAGTGTTCTGGACGACTATGACACCCGTGTGCCTTTCTCCTAGCGCACTCGGCGACCTCCTCCTGTCAGGTAGTCCGCACCTTACTCAAATTCGCCATCTTGAGATTGAGATTGAAGTGGGAGACTGGGTCGAGGCGGTGGAGTGGAAGCCTGCCTTATCATCCCCGTTTGTGGGCATACTGATGACTTCAACGGTCTTACATTGGTGCTGACCGAGGGTCAGTTTGACCCATACCTATCCTCCAACATCGACATCGTGCACGGTGTGCGCTGGCGGGACCCAATCGTGCCCTTTGCCGTACGATCTTTTCAGCACCGCAAATTGGATCCAAAACTTGTCACGACACACATCAATCGTGAAGAGTCGAGTATGGGCTGGCAGCCAGATGCAGCCCAGGCCGCTTCGCTGGAGAAGTCTTTCAATACTGCCTTATTTGATTATCACCCTTGGCAGCCTTACCATCGTGAATAGTGATGGGGAAAACTGGGGTTCTCGAAATGTTTCGGCGGGTCTCGCACGCGGGTCGCGACATCCGGCTCCACCTCAAGGCCGGTCATCGCAATGGGCTACAACTCCATTCGGAACATCCCGAAAATATTTTCTGGAAAGGGGATGCAAGCAACAATGACAGCACAGCCTCTCCAGACTTACACTGTTCCGTGCACTAATGACTTGGGTATCACGTCTAGTCTTGGTTCAGGCGTCCACAGGTAGATCGCCCCCAGGCAGCAACATGATTACAAGATTAAATCCAATCTTCTAGAATCAATCTCCGAATGCTTCCTTACTTCAATTAAAGCAGTGATGATTACGATCACAGACCAAAAGTCGCCTCTACTTCAGCTACCTCAGAATCTGCGCGAGCGAATCTGGAGTCACGCATACGGATCTTTGGTCTTACACGCTGAGCCAGCATGTGTCGACCAGAAAATGAAGCCCTCAGGGCACTATGCCTTCAAATACTGTCTCTGCCAGCAGCCTGAGCAGGTTACAAATTCCTCGACGAAGATGACTGAATGCTGTGCAAATGCCAGAAGAGCCGGCACGAGGACACCCTTCTTCTGGCCGATTGTAAGCAAACAGTTCTGGACCGAGGCCATGGACACTCTCTATGCATCTGCCACCTTCAAGGTCGACAGCAGCATCGATCTGTACATACTGTCGTCTTCGCAGCAACACAGCGTGCGACGCATGCGCTTCCTCGTCGTCCAACTAGGGCTCGGCATCAAGCATCACAACCGTATCTGGAGTCCAGCAAGATGCTCGAACGTGATCAAGAAGTTTGAAAGCCTCCAGGGTCTCATGCTGCTGATTGGCCGTGGGGTCGAGGATGACGAGAACTACTCCGGCACACGCATGACCTGGAAATACGACAGCAACGGCAAGCCCAATGGCACTGTGTCTCACGGCAGCCGAATGGAGGGCCCTTCATGGAACGAAGAAAGAAACTGGCTCCCTATGTTTTTGCGCGCGTTCCAGCAACATCATCTCCAGCCCGAAGTTACTCATATCCATCTCTTTGAGGGAAACAAGCAGAAATGGTGTGAGCCTCCCCCATATCATCCTAAGGACAGGAGATGGAGGGAGGACCCATACCTCGAGCGCCGCGAAGATGAGGTATTTCAGGAGAAATTGCGCAAGGATTTGGCAGCCAGTATGAGAGCGGTGTTGCTGGGGCAGGACATAGGCCTTCTGTTTCCGGACTGGAAGGCTGAGAACGAACGGCTACTGCAGGAACATATGCCAAAGACGAAAGAGTCTTTGCCTGAAGACTAAGAAGTTTCTGATCCGTGGCGTATGCTGGTCGTGGGGTTGTCGTTCTCGTGGCGTGCCCACCGTTGCATGGCACGGTAAGGCAGTAGCGCTCAGCGAGGTCATTGATTGTAACTGCGCGAGCAGTGTCGGTCAGAGACTGTGATCAACAATTGCTGCAGCCAAAAAGGAGGCAAAATGTACATACTTTAGCACCCCTGAATTGGCTGGTAAATACGCATGATATCTGCTGCGACAACAGTTGTATTGCTATCTGTTGTCGTGTTGTGTGTTGTTACACAAGCTCTCAGCTCTCAGGTAAGTGCACTTGCCCACCGGGCAGTGCCTGCTACAATATGATATCATGTGATGTGAGCCACGTTGTTACATTGATTATGCAGACATGGTTTAGCGTTTATATGGGGTAGTGTGTATACATGCTGAATATCATCTTACGTTGCGCATCAGAGAAGAACATCAAGCCCGTCCAGTCCACGAAACCTCATCATGTTGCTTAGAAAATGCAAGGGAATTAAAGACACACTTAGGAAGTTCGTGGAATGCTTCTAGACTTTACAGCTAGGAGGACTTCGAGGCGATACAACGGAGATACGTGAAAGCGCAACGCATAACAAACCTCGCTGCGTCCAAAGGTCTTGAAAATCTCTGGCCCCAGAAGGCCCTCCAGCACAAGATACGAGCCAGTGCCGACGACGTGTTATCGAAGTAAACCCAGTAAAATTGCGAAGCATACAAGCTTTCTGAGCAGAGCTGTGCTGAGTTCACTAGCGCAGAACCACCAAAAAAGCCAATGCTGATGGAGGGTCCGGCCACGACAGCTCTACATCAAAGACTGCCGTAGATCTGTGGATATCTCCCAGCTTGCGCCGAGTACCTCGAGCATCGCAAATTGCTGACGTGGAACCAGCACATCGCAAAACTCTCTGCAGTTGTTACTACTCCGCTTACCAGCCGAGCTCCGCAACAAGATCTAGGATTTCGCGTATAACGACCGCGTCTCCTACCCAGGAATCGACTTCAGTAGCAAAGAGATCAACTGAACGTATCCCCGCCAGTCAGAACAGACGCTTGTCTACAAACGAAGCAAGTGGGTGCCCCAGCCCGGAGACTTCCCCATCCCAGGCCTCAATCAGAAGTGGGCCATGCGCGGAACCACATAGTCCAAGTTTGTCAAGCCCCAACTGACACAAGTCTCTCTCTTGCAGATATGCTCTTATTTTATTTGATTGATCATAATGTCGTAGCGTCATCCCGTAGTTCTCCATCCCTCTGAACAAAGATACTACTCCACACCTAGCCCAACCCTCTCATAGCTCCCTCTCCCCACAACCTCATGATCCGCCATGGACCTCGCATCCTCCCTTCCCTTCTCCACATCCAAGACCCACAGCAACGGCGCAGGCAGCACGACCAAGACGGCCAAGAACAAAAACGCCGGACGAATGCTCCCAGCGCGATCGACAATGTAACCCACCAGCGCGGGGCCAAACGCACTGCTCCCCTTATCTGTGACGGCGTAGAGTGCGAAGAACGCCGCCTCGCGTCCCTCGGGGATCAGCGGGGCGAACACGGAGCGCGCGTACGAGCTGATGCCGCCCATGACGATGCCGTGGATGACGGCAATGGGGTAGATCTCCCATGCTTGCTGCAGCCCAATGAAGCCCAGGCGCTGGAACAGCGGGACGTAGCCCAGCAGACCGTAGAGAGGGATAATCTCCATGCCGGCGACGCACAGCAGCAGAACTGTTTTGGCCTGGAGGGCGAAGCGCGCTGCGACGCGCGGCCACGCGAAAGCGCCGATGATGCCGCAGCCAATCGAGGTGATGGACAGCAGCGCGATGGCTATGGTACTCATCTGCAGCTCTGTGCGTGCGAAGAGCACGGCGGTGCCGGAGATAGTGGCGACGGCGTCGGAGAGGAGAAACCAGCTGATGAGGAAGAGGAGTGTTTGACGGAGGCGGATTGCACGGCGGAGCGTGATCCAGAATGAGCCGAGGGAGAAGGAGAGGTAGTGGAGGAAGCGCTTGAGCCTCGTCGGCTGCTTGCCATAGGAGCGGTCTTGGATTGTAGGTAATGGCGAGCCAGGACGGGGCCGGAGCCAGAGGAGGGTGGGTATGGTGAATACCGCCCACCACAGCCCTGCGACGAAGAGGATGACACGCATGGAGATGGTTGGGTGCGCCTTGCCGAACGAAGTTTTGCTGAAACCGAAAAGGATTCCAATGGCTATAACTTGGACGAAGACGGCCGCGATGTAGCCGTAGCCAACAGCTTTGCTGGATATGACCGCAGACCGTTTCAGATCTTTGGCTAGCTTCTCCGGGTTCATTCGATGCCCACCGCTGTCACCGTTGGGATTGAAGCTCTCAAGCTCCTGGTCCAGGGAGGTAGACGACTCGAAGTTGAGAGACTTCAGATCCGATTCGGAAGCATGATTAGCGATTAGTAATGGCAGGAAAGCATTCAACAGGACGAAGGAGAAGCCCAGACTGGTGACCCCGAGAATAACTAGTATCGGGGCAAGGTAGTATATCGAAGGCGTTATGAAGATGAAGAGCATGCTGACGATCGAGCCAGTGTAGGCGCAAATCATGAGCATCTTCTTGCGGTACGGCCCTGGACAAAACATCAGTACACGTCGAGTAGAGCATAGGTATATGCAAGACATACCATGATCAGCAAACGAACTGAACAGCACGAGCACAATAGCCTGTACGAGGACAGCCGCCGAGAAGGTGTACAATGAGAAACTGCTTGTCGACAAGTCCTTGCCCAGCATTCGTATCATGCACTGCTCTTTCTGGCCATCCGCCGTACCATTCTCAGCACGCATCCGCACACTTCCGGCATGCTCGACGCAAGGCTTCGACCTGTCAGAGAAGAAATGCCCATTCTCTCTCGCAAGCTGCTCAAGGACTACAGGGAGGAAGGCGCCTGGAACATCAACATATGCAAATGAATGTGTGCGGATGAATACGTACCAACAGCAACCACAGCAAACACCTCAGCCGCAACGGGATACGCATACCAACCATTGAGCTCTCTCGTCGTCGTCGGACTGGTGTCTTCGCCCTCATAACGCACCCGCGGCTGGACGGCGGCTGGCTCGTCCTCGTCCTGGTAAGAGTGGGACATATTGGGGTGTGTTCACGACATCCAGCAGAGAATGGACGATGACATCGGTGGGCGTGCTAGGGCCGTGGTGATCCGGGAGTGGGTCCCGGTTTCTATGTGAGGCTGGACTAGGCGGGTTTCGGATGGCGTAGTGAAGCGCGATCGGTGGCCGTCACGCCTCACCCGGCATACCGGTATTTAGACTTTGATGCGAGGTAGTCGCGATCAGAGCCATACTGAGATTGAGATGTGTTGCTTCGAAATCCGTGTCGGCATAGCGTTATGTGAAGACATCCTTGCTCAATGCACATTTCGGCCATCATTCGGCGGCCAACGTCCTCAAGCTGGCGTCTCAAAGTAAACCCACAGCACAGTTCAGACCGTCGTTTCCAGTCTGATGAGATCGTCACAGCCCGACCGAAGCATCGAGCATTCGGAGCATCAGCGTCCTCTCCCAGGCCACCCAGGACAACTTTCTTACTATGACGTCACGCATCGCGGGGTCAAGAACGATGCTAACGAGGAGTTATCTACATGCTCTTGAAAATGCCGGAGGCTGTTGCTATGGAGTCCTGGAGGCCGTCACTATACCGCACGCACGATGTTCAGACGCCTTCGCCGGCACCAGAAGCTGTGGGCCAGTTGATTGAGGCGGCGAGCTCGTGCAGCACGCGTCTCCAGGCCGATCCTTACAATGCCGGGATCTGGACGGAGCGGGCAGACTACTACCTGCAGCTGAACTACCCCGAGCTTGCGGTCGGCGACGCGTACAGAGCAAAACTGCTCTTCGAGCGTGCAGACGCAGCCCCAGACCGCCGGGGACCCAGTAACGGGTTAGGAGAGCCGCTCGTTCCAGACGAACAAGTCCGCATCAACGCATACGCCGTCCTGGGCCAGGCACTCTACGACTGCCACTGCCACTGGGAGTGCTTCGAGTTCTGGCTCGAGCTCACACAAGCCAAACACCTCCCCCAACTATCGCGCCTAGCACTCACCAAAGCCAACGCACTGAAACAGCTGCTCGCGCAGAAGAAGCAGGCCGCCGCCCCCTACAGCGGCACACCGCAGCAGCAGCGCGACAGACTACGCGATGGAAGCGTGGTCACCGTGCACTACCCGTGGATGGAGAGGCGCCATCGCAGCCGGAGCCCCGAAGTGATTGAAAACGTGAATCACGAGTTGCAGCGCAACGTCCAGCCCCCCGCGCTGCGCGTGGGTAGCAGCACCCTCGCGCCCGTCGCAGATATGCTGGGTGTATTCGCAACCCGAGCCGTGACGAAGGGCGAATGCATACTCATCGACCGCACCGCGACCAGCGCCGTGAGCCAGTCCCCACCACTCCCGCACTGCGAGACATGCTACGATGCGCCCCTCACAGCGCCAATCAACATGGATTGCTGCTCCGCGCTCTTCTGCTCCTCTCTGTGCCGCGACCTTGCGATGGATACTTACCACCGCGCCCTCTGCGGGCAGGACTTCTCCTGGCTCTCCAGCCCCGCAGCGTCCCTGCAGGAGAACGCAAGCCCCATGCGTCCCCTCCTCCTCTTCCGCTTCCTCGCGCTCTGCGTCGCCGCCGGCCCGTGCATGCACCCTCTGGACCACGGGCTCATCGCCCGGCTCTCTCCGCTCGCCAACTGCGGGCATCTCGACGTCTTCACGCTCGCCGAGTCAGTCGCTGCGCCGCTGCAGATACTGGGACAGCTGGGCGTCGACGTGTTCGCCGACGCGCGCTTCGACACTATGGTGTTACACGCCATCTGGTGCCGTCTCGCCAACAACAAGGCGGGGAGCTGCGACCCGCAGCTGGGTTTCGTCGACGAGATCACGCCGTTCTTGCCGCTGTTTAATCATAGTTGCGAGCCAAGTGTCGAGTATAGGAAAGAGGGGGGGAGTACTACGGTGCGGTTCTTCGCGTTGAGGGACATTGGAGAGGGCGAGGAGGTCTTCGACAGCTATCAGGATGTCGAGGACGCGCCGAGGAGGGAGAGGATTGAGCGCATGTGGCCGTGGTTCGAGCAGCCGTGCTTGTGTGGGCGGTGCAGGAGGGAGGCCGAGGGAGGTGAGTAACGTAGGGTCCATGGTGGTGCTGAGCCTACGGTAAATGCAATGTGTCGAAAGACGCCTGTGATGCATCCGTATCCGTCCCACGCGCCGCCCAATGCAACCGTTTTTCGCTCTTGAGTACTGCCGCTGCGTCGCTATGCCCGCTCGTCGATGCGCGGCCTCTTGCCCTCCCTGCCGCCCTCATCGCCGCCTCTCTTCCTCTCCCCCAGCGGCCGCGCATTCGCTCCACTGGGCCCCTCCTCTCTGCTGCCCCTGTACGCATCACTCCGAAACCGCTCATCGAGGCCATATTCCTCCTGCCCCCTCTTCGGCCTGTCGTCGCCATAGTCGCCCCAGCGCCCCGTGTCCTCGCTGCGCATGTCCTTGTAGCGCGTGCCGCCCTTCTTGCCCAGCTTAGTCATGTCGCGGATCTGCATGTACGCGGGCAGCACCTCGCGATCCGTCTGGTCCTCGAAGCGGGCGCCCATGAGATTGCGCTTGTCGAGGCCGAGCGCGGCGAGCTCATCGGTGAAGAAGGCGCCCTTGTGGAAGTACTTTTGCATAAACTGCGCGGGCCCCCTGCCGTCCCGCTCATCGGCCTGCTTCGCAATGTGCGCCGCGTCCTCGGCGTCGCGCTCCTCCTTGCTCAGGGCCTGTCGGCGCTCCACCTCCGCGCGTTCCGCCTCGGCCGTCTCGATCGCCACCCGCTCGCGCTTGATACGGTGCAGTTCACGCAGCTTCCACGCGAGGAACTCGGCGGCGGGGTCCAGCCCGTCGGCGTCGTCGATGGCGTTGATGTCTGCGTCCTCGACGTCATCGTCCCAGTCCTTCTTCGCGGCGGCCCGCTCGGCGAGGCGCGCCTCGACCTGCGCCTGCACGAGCTGCTTTGTCGCTTCGTGGCGGCGCGCCTCGTCGGCGGCTGCCATCTGCTCCGGGGTTTGTGCTGGCGCCGAGGTGGCTGTGCGCGCGCTTTTTTTTATGAAGACGGGGCGGACGAGTTTGCGTGGGGCTTCGTCGGCACTACTCTCATCGTCGTCATCGTCATCATCTTCTTCTGATGAGCCCGACTCCTCATTGCTTGAGCTCTCGTCGCTGCCGGACCCGCTGCGTTCGCCCTGCGCATTGCCGTCTTCGCTCTCGGTCTCGAACTCGTCCTCATCGATGTCCGGTTTCGGCCGCGCGGCGAGTTTCGCCCGGGGCGCAGATCTGGGGAACGAGGAGGCGATGGGCGCCGGTTTGGGCTTTGCAAAGGGCTTCGGCTTGGGCTGGGGCTCGTCCTCGGACTCGGACTCGGAGGAGCTGGACTGCTCTGCGGCGGGGGCGGCGCCGGGTTTACCCGCAAATTGGCGCGTTCGGATTGGCTGCGCGGTGAGCTTCTTGGATTTTGGCGGCGGCATCGTGGGCGGAGTGGGCGAGTCGCGAGGTGCGTTGCGCGTGGTGCTGTCCAAAAAGTTGATGATGCACGGACTGCGGCTGATCGGCGCGCCTTGGCCGCGTAGGGCTGAACTTATACCGCGTCACATGATCCATCGTCGTTCGGTACAGCTGAGCATGCAGCATGCACTCTCTTGGCTTAGTAACGAGTTTGGGCATCGTTGGGGAAGGTGCGGTGCTGCACTCCACACCGACGCCAAGGGCAGCGAAACACACTAGAGTAAAAGTGAACACGCGGCAAGCTGCATCCGTAAGTTCCTCAAAGTCTACAGTAGCCAAAGGCCAACGGGTGGACTGAGTATTAAATGCCTGAGTCCTCGTTTCTTTCCCTGCAACGACCGCTTCGAAATAAGAAGCGGCTTGTGGTCTAGCGGATAGTGTACTGCGGGCTGATGACGGATATCACTACGAGTTTGATATTTGGTTACTCAGTCTTCCCCAACGCCCACTTGCCGCGGCACGACAGGCGGGACACGGCCACGTCTTTCTGGATGCCGGTGCCTATCCACTGGCCTGCGATGATGACGGGATGCTGGGGCTCCAGGACCATGCTTGGATTGAGAGCCTTCCATCGTTCGATGTATTGGTCTCTTACGTCGAGGATAGCCTCTGTCTTGTCCGCCATCGCGGCGGCGAAACCCGAGTTGTCGTTCGTGGGAGTGATGTTGGATACGTTCCTCGACTGCAGGATGATCCTGTTGTCGTTGTAGACTACAATGTCTGCATGGGTGCCGTGCAGTTTGACGTACCCAACGAGGGGGATGGGATTCGACGTGTAATACTCGTCTAGGGCCTCGCCTTCGCGTTCCAGCTTCTTCAGAGCTTTAACTACTTGGGCTACATGCTGAGTGATCTTGGGATATAGCATTGGTTTGTGCGCACTCGACATGGTTGTTTCAATTTTGTGGTCGCTCAGTAAAAGCGGTTCGTTCACAAGGTGTCATGCTATCGAAGTCAGAAGCACACCTCTGCTGGTATCATGTGTCATTATCCGAAACTTTCATGGTAAAAGTGGCGACTAAAAAGCGCCTTTGATGGCTGTCGATGCACGAGGGGGTGAGTGTTGTGAGGACCTCCAGCCGCCCCACTCGTTTGTCAGCGGCAAGGCCGAAAGGACACAAGCAGACCGACAACCGAAAAAAAAAGAGTTGATAATTAGTGCAGGCCATACCGCGAGCCACGGACTAGGACATATCCCAGCACCCAGCGATAACGCAGGGATAGAAGCTCTGATGAAACTCAATCAAGCCTATCGCACACACAGGCAAGTAACGCGACACGCCTGCCTCGGACCTGCGCTCCGCGTCTGCACGGTGGTGTCGCGGCGCTAACGCACCGCGCTCGGTTTCCAACGGCTTCGCGCTGATTGGCTCATAAGCGCGCCCTCAACGCCGCGCTTCATCACATCACACGACGCGGTCTTTGAGGGGGGGGGGGGGGAGGGACGGGTGTGGAGTGCAGATGTCGTCTGGACTTGATATTATAATATTTTGGTGTGGAGAGGGAGCGCAATCCGACACTGTTGGTGACTTTCAAAGTTGTGCTGGGACGTGGCTGTTGGGGATCATCGTGAAGAGAAGGGATGAGAGAGAGTGTACAGTGAGGCACGATACATCGCCGCTCGAACCCAGCATGCTTGGAAGCATCGAATCGATCCAGAATCGCTCGAAGACATAGATAGACTGCCCAAGCAGGCGCATGGAGACCGACCCGACGCTCTGCTGCGACACCATCGCGGGTCTTGGCGCCATCGAGGTGTGCCGCGCAAACACTATGGGCATCGCTGGAAGCGTGTGGAACGCGAGGCCGGGCAGTGCAGGAAGTATACGGCTGTACTGCGACAGTTGAGGCAAGTGATCCAGCGATTACGTATCCTTATCTTGGGAAGGTGAGGGCCAATTCCGTGGCCGGAATCAAACCGGCCTCGAGATATAAGCAGCTTGGAGTCGCAGTTTGGGCCGTCTTTCTTTCTCCCCAACACACAGAGACTTGTCTTGGCAGAACAGCCCTTCTCAGCACATCTTGTCCAGTCTTTGCCCATCTGAGCATCTTCAGGTCTTCGACGTCCTTTCATCCATCTCTTTCAACACCTGGTACCACGACAGGTCTTCTCCATCACTTATCCCCCCTCACCCCCCTCATATTCCCTCACTCCCATCCCATACATCCGTCAGAATCCACGGAAGACCTCCACGATGGCGTCTCCCAAGCCCTTTTCCTTCCCCATCATGCACGACACCACACCCGAAGACCACACGCTGCCCGCCTTCATGGTAAGCACAACGCGCGGGTTCCTGCCCCGCGGGAACCCCATCGTGTCTCTGCCTTCCGAGTTCGCGATCCTCGAATCGCTGCTGCAGCGGATGCCTATTAAGCGGCTCGACGGGACGCCCGGGCTGCTGGCGACGTTCGAGTTCGGCGACGCGGTGCTGGCCGAGCTGCCGGATCTCAGCGACGCGGTGGAGGCGTATAAGGAGGATCGCGTGGTTATGAATGCGCTGTATCGCGATTACTCGTTCTTGGCTAGCGGGTACTTGTTCGAGCCGTGTCATGAGCGGCATATGCGTGGGGAGGGGTACGGGCTGGGACGCCAGAGCTTGCCGAGGTGCATTGCGCTGCCTATTGTCAAAGTTGCTGAGCTGTGAGTCCCCCTCTTTCTGCTTTTTCTGTCTTTTGATGGGTGCCTTGCTGACTACGTCGTTGTAGCGCGGGCTTCAAGCCGTTCATGGAGTATGCGGGGAGCTATGCGCTGTTCAACTACCGTCTGGTGGATGAGAGCAAGGGGCTTGAGTATGACAATCTGAGGCTGATTCGTGCTTTCGAGTGCGGGCTGGATCCTGAGTCGTCCGAGGCAGGGTTTGTCTTGGTGCACATCGCGATGGTCAAGGAGTCTGGTGCGCTTATCGAGGGCGCGGCCGAGATGCTGAACGGCTGCTCGGCAAAGGACCGTGAGCAGTTTGACAATGGGCTGCGGACGTTGGTCGCTGCTCTGAGGAAGGTCAATGCTGTGATGAACAGTAGGTGCTTCGCGATTTGCGCATGGGGCTGGACTAACGCGCGACAGCAATGTGGAAGAAGAGCAAGCCGAATGGCTACACTAGCTTCCGCACGTTCATCTTCGGCATCACCTCGCAGTCCATGTTCCCCAATGGCGTCATCTACGAGGGCGTGAGCGAAGAGCCTCTGTCGTTCCGCGGCGAGTCGGGCGCCAACGATAGCATGGTACGTTGGACTATCTCTTGCTACTTTGCATGACTGGCACGGCCTCGCTACTTGCATGACTGGCACGGCCTCGCTACTTTGCATGACTGGCACTGCCTTGCTACTTTGCATGACTGACACTGCCAGATCCCCATGTGCGACAACCTGCTGCAGATTTCGATGCCAGAGACGCCTCTGACCGACATCCTGAAGGATTTCCGCCAGTACCGGCCCGGCAACCACCGGCAGTTTCTGGAAGCGGTGCGTGACAGCGCGCAGGAGAGCGGCGTGCGCGAGTTCGCCAAACAGGACTCGGTGTCGGCGGCGCTGTACCTCCAGGCTCTGGACCAGGTGCGCGACTTCCGCTGGCGGCACTGGTGCTTCACGCGCGAGTACATTCTCAAGCACACTGCGCACCCCACGGCGACGGGAGGCAGCCCGATTGTCACGGTAAGAGCGCCTTCTTCCCTTTGTGGCTCCCGATAACTCCTGGTGACTCCCGATAACTCCTGATGACTCCTGATGACTCCTGATGACTACGTGCTAATGTTCGTATGCAGTGGCTGCCAAACCAGCTGGGCGCTGTGCTTGCGCAGATGTCCGAGACGTTCGAGTTCTGCAAGTCAATCAATGGCGCCAGCGATATCATGGACGTCGCCAACCAGCAGCGCGAGACGCTGGACAAGGAAGTGGCAAAGTACTGCGGTGAGCGCGGCGTTGCGGCTGCGTCGTGAGGCTGGCAGGGCTGGTGTGATTCACGTGATTCACGTGGTTCACGTGATTGTCAAGTACCATCTCGAGTTTAGAGTAGACGCTCATGTGACATGTTACTCGAATTTTGCGCCCTTTGTTGCCTGTTGTAGTCTGTACGTTAAAGCTGTGGTGCTGAGTCACCTAGTCGAGGCAGCGGCGATGGTAGGGCGCAGTGGGCCAGCAGCATACAGCTTCAATACGATGACGAGTGCACGGCCATGATGCAGGCGTCCAGTCAACAATTGGGTCATGTGACCAATAACGATGCACCGTGGGTGGTGAGTCCAGTCGCGGCCCTTGTTCGCGGTGGTTCGTGGTGGTACGTGGTGGTCCGCGGTGGTCATGTTCGAAGCGTCATCGGCCCATGACTCGGAGCTTCACTCTAAATACCAGCTGCGTCCGGGGCAATTGACCAGCACAATTGGCCAGCACAACTGACCAGCACAAAAGACCAGCACAACAGACCAGCACAAAAGACCAGCTCAACGGACCAGCACGCTGCAGTTCACTTCCTGTGCGGCTTTCAGCGACCGGGCCACGACATCTCATGGAACATTCACAGCACCACGCCCGATTACGACACGACGTATTACTACGGCGCGACGCCTGTACGACTTGACATCGACACATAGCACACACGGCGTAGTGCGCCACACTCACACCGCCATGGGCTCGCGATACGCACCCAAATCGAACCCCGTCGAGCGTCGCAAGGGCGAGTCGGTCAGTGCCGTGGCGCCCACTCGCTGGATGTAGCTGACTCAGCAGGCCCTCTCCGAGTTCGCCGACTACGTGCAGAAGCAGCAGGCGCTGCGACGGCCCGGACAGGCGGCGGCCACGCTCGAGGACCACGACGAGCTGAGCATCCTCGACGAGCTCGGCCTGACTGACGACGCCAAGCCACACGTCCGCCTGAGGACGCTGCTAACCGGCCCCGCCGAGGAGAATGTCGCCGCGCTGGGCGAGCACGTGGCGGAGCGCCTGGCCGAGGGCCACGGCGAGGTGCTGTTTGACGTCGGGCTTGAAGACACGGGTGAGAGCATGGAATTCGCCCGCGCCGACTGGGACGCTGCCCTCGAGCGCATCGGGGCCGTCGGCGAGCTCATCCAGGCCGACTACAAGGTCCTCATGACGCGGAATGTCGGCGGCGACGTCGAGGTCGGCCCCCGCGACGCAAAAGACACGGGCCTCAGCGGCAAGCTGATCGTCAGACACCGCCCGCACGACGTGGACGAGGTCATTGAGACGCGCATCGCCGTCGTTGGCAATGTCGACGCCGGCAAGAGCACCATGCTGGGCGTGCTGGTCAAGGGCGGGCTCGACGACGGCCGCGGAAAGGCGCGCGTCAACCTGTTCCGCCACAAGCACGAGATCGAGAGCGGGCGCACCAGCTCCGTCGGCATGGAGATTATGGGCTTCGACAGCAAGAGCGACGTCGTCGTCTCGACCACCGCTGGCCGCAAGCTGACCTGGGAGGAGATTGGGCGTCGCGCTGTACGTACGGGTTCCACGTCTAGACGCGCTGCTGCTAACCGTTGCAGGCGAAAGTCATCAGCTTCACTGATCTGGCCGGCCACGAGCGCTACCTGCGCACTACCGTTTTCGGCCTCCTGTCCAGCGAGCCCAACTACTGCCTGCTGATGGTCGCTGCCAACAACGGTCTCGTGGGCATGAGCAAGGAGCACCTCGGCATCGCCTTGGCGCTCAACGTCCCAGTCATGGTCGTCATCACCAAAGTCGACATCTGCCCGCCCCAGATCCTCGAGCAGACCATGACCCAGCTGAGCAAGATTCTGAAGTCGCCTGGCGCGCGCAAGATCCCCGTCTTCATCAAGAACAGGGAGGAGTGCATCAACACCGCTACCCAGTTCGTCTCTCGGCGCATCTGCCCCATCTTTCAGGTGTCCAACGTGACGGGCTTCAACCTCGACCTCGTGCGCACCTTCCTGAACGTGCTGCCGCATCACGGCAACTACGACAGCTCGCTGCCTCTCGAGTTCCACGTCAACGACACCTTCTCCGTGCCCTTTGTTGGTACCGTCGTGTCTGGCGTGGTCAAGTCCGGCGAGATCCACACTGGCGACACTATCCTCGTCGGACCCGACGGCCTCGGCCAATTTACCACAACCAAGGTGCGGTCCATTGAGCGAAAGCGAATCCAAGTGCCGGGCTGCTCCGCCGGCCAGTCCGCCAGCCTTGCGCTGCGCAACGTACGGCGGAAAGACGTCCGCAAAGGCATGGTCGTGCTGCACAAGTCGGACAAGCCCGACGAGAAGACGGGCATCATCCCCCAGCCAAAAGTCTACCGCGACTTCGTCGCCGAGGTCCTGATCCTGTCGCACGCCACCACCATCAAGACCAAGTACCAGGCGATGCTGCACGTGGGGCCCGTGTCGCAGACCTGCGCCATCATCGACATCGACCGCCAGTACATCCGCACCGGTGACAGGGCCCAGGTCGCGTTCAGGTTCGTACAACGACCCGAGTATCTCACTGTCGGCGACCGCATCCTCTTCCGCGAGGGCCGCACGAAAGGCCTCGGCATCGTCAAACAGGTCGGCTACGACCCGAAGCGGCCGCTCAATCTAGAGCTACAGAGGGAGCAGCAGGCCAAAAGTGCGGGCGAGACAAAGGCCGCTGCCGCGTGACGTGGGTGTAGTGCGGATATCTGATGATGGAGTTTCTCTTTTGGATACGTCGCTGTGCTGTGCATGCGCTGGGTCCTCGCTGGATCGTATTGGAGTGTGGTGTTGGGAGGTAGAGAATATTTATAAGCAAGTCATATCATATCGCGCGCAGGAGGCCAATAGCCTCGTTCGACAAATCAGACACCTACTTGAATCGCCATGGCAAGGGCTGGGAGAGCGTGCTCATGTGCTGAATGGAGCGACTGCGCCTTTTACAGTTGGTTCTTCATCAATGACTAGAGACCTGCAATGAAGCGCACTGGTCCATCGCCCGCGGCTTGAAGATGTGTGTGTCTGGTTGCTAGCTGCCAGAGCCTCTGCAACTCAAGCAAGTTGACTTGAGCAGCTCAACGATTTGAAAAATCAGCAAAGCCCGGGGTAGCCACTTCGATGTTTGAATGACTGGGCTCTTGATCAATAAAAGGTAGGCAAAGTGCGCCTAGGACGTTTGTTTGGCGAGAGACGCAGCCGTTCGTACAGAGTGGTCACGTGACATTACATCATCTTCCACGCCTGACAGCGTCTTTGTAGAAGGACCTCTGCACAGACGCTCCTGCGTGCCTTCGACACCTTCCCTCTTTCTTTCCACGTTCCACATCTATTCCTATCACCGCATCCCGTCAACACACTTGTCTCGCATTCTTCTCATGCAAAGACTCTACTCCTAACATGCGTAATCACAAACCTCTTTGGGACCGGCCAAAATCATCAATGAATGTAGACGCTGGGTTCCGAAGCCACAAAGGCGTAGTTGCAATCCGTTGATGGCTATACATCTCCAAGTTCTTGGCGCAGCTTTTCAACTGCTCCTCTTATTTGAGCGAATTATTACGAAAGTATCCGGCGGTTCCACTTCACAATCTTGGCTGAAGTCGGATTTCACAGGTCGACCTTCCTCGCAAGGTGACACAATGCGAAACGCTCAGTCTGCTCACTAACCGTCACTGGATCGCTCAAGTTGCCCAAGATACCACGGCAATGTATACATAGTAAAGCAAGTTGAGCCTCTTCCAGCAGGTGTTGGCTAAGCTCACATGCCAGCGCAGGTACGAAGTACACGGCCTGATTTATTCCGTCCGACCCCACAGTCTTGCTCCACCCCACGAACCCCAGACCGAGTTCAGGGCCAACACTTACCCGGCAACAGCGCCGATCCCTGTACCACCCGTTGCACTCTGTCCAACCCGAGTACAACTCGTCAGCGTGCACGCCCAAAATTTTGCAGCTTGATAAAGGTTGCCTCCCAAACCCTGACGCCCCGGTCTGTTACATTCATTTGAATTCTATCTGTCTGCGTGCGTACAGTCGCTTCTACTCAACCATTGAAGGAAAGAATAGACCAGGATGAAAGCAAGATTGAAAAGCGTATTCTCACAAGCGACGCCCCGCTGGGAACCGTCAGATATCCGTTCAGAAGACCCTAGCCAACGATCCAACTCAGACGCCCGCCACACACCATCAACGAACCCCAAAGACAAACCCAACGAACGCACAACCTTTCACATCAAGGCCGGGCCCTCAACTACGCCCCCAATTCCCAAGGAAAGCCAATTGCTCAGGCCCCGTAAGAGTGCGATCAGTCTGACGTCTGTCCCGGACCCTGAATTAGACAGGCGTACGAATTTCCAATGGCAGAGCACGTTTTTTGCAAAGTTGCCGCTGGAGGTCCGACAAATGGTATATGGATACTTGTATGAGAGCGAGACAATACACCTCACGATTGGCGAGAAGAAAGACAAGCTAGGCCGGCGAGAAACCAAGTTTGGAAACTTCATCTGCACGCGGGAACACATCGGCACTTGTACATGCCGTGTGGTGGTTGCTGGGTCGGTGCTCGAGACGTCCCTCCCCCAGCTTCAAGTCGGGCAGTTGGGATTGAATAGGAGCTGTCGACGCTTGTATGTCCCCTCACTGTTCTCTCAGTCAATCACTCAAGTCCTGTATTGGTAATCAGCATGCTAATCAGAACAGCTATTCGGAGTGCATACATTACCTGTATAGCGTCCACACCTTCGCACTCCTCCACACAACCCATCTCCTCGCTCTGCCCAAACGGATCCCGCAGTCTCGCCTCGATTCCATCCGCCACCTCCGTCTGCGCTGGACGATCCGTGCACTCCCCTATCTCCGCCGGATTGGATCCAACAAATTGGCGTACCGCGAGGACACGGAGAATTGGGAGAAAGGATGGAGTATAATGGCTAGTATGAAGGGGTTGCAAAGTCTCAAAGTGACGCTGGTGGATCCTAGCGCGCAGGGGATATGGGAGAGCAGTTGGCTCGAGCTCGAGGCTGCGATTATGGAGCCTGTCAAGAAGGTGAAGCTGCGGGCACCGCAAGACGGGTTCGAGCTTACACTGCCGTATGCGAGCTGCAATGTCGAGAGGGATATGGGTGCTTCCGCGGTACGATTACGGATACCTGGCGGAGCCGTGGAGCAGCCCTAGCGGTTTGTGGAGCGGACCTTTCGCATGTAAGAATCGTTAGTGTGGACTGGAGTGATCGCCAATGATCACCACTCATCATTTACAGTATTGCAAAGTGAAATATGGTTGCGGGACCTCTGCCCCGGAGCATAGTCTGAAGATCGTAGCTCCTATCATAGTGCAAGCTGCAGAGCAGATATGATGGTCATTCTCCAATACATTACATATCTATGTATTGGCAACCCTCTCAATAGGCATTAGATCTACAGGCCAAAGCAGCTCGCATAGTATGTGACTGTAGCCGGCCAGTCGCTGAACATAGCCTTAATACCAACTTGCCGGGCCAGTACGTCCAGCACCGTGTACATGTCTCCGTCCTTGTTGATGACGCTCTTCACGTAGTCGTAGTAGTATCCGCCACCACCGATTTGCAGCCACCCCGAGCGCTCGAAACTCCAGGCCACGATCTCGAGGTTGTTCTCCTTGGCCGCGATCGCATACTCGCTCGGCACGATCTGGCCCGTGGCATTGTCGACCTTGGTCAGCGCAAACATAGCGGGCGCCATGATCTTGACGCCGCGCGCTGCGAGCGCGGGCAGAGACGCAGTAGCATTCTCATACCCGGCAGGTGTGTCGACGCGCTCGTCGAGATACACGGCCTGCTTGCCAAACTCGGGCTCGTTATCGATCCAGTAGAAGATATCGCTCGGGAGGAAACTCTGCGGCCAAACGCGCTCGGGAGCGATACCTTTGCTCTTGAACGCATCAATCATGTCCTGGGCGTACTGCTCTTGTGTGTAGCCGTCGAAGGGCATGGGTACCTCGGGCGTTTTCAGCTCGGCGGTGAATTTCAGATTCCAGCCGTCGACGATGTCGATGTACTCGTCTAATGTGACAATCTTGGGGCAGCCGGAGGAGTACAGATCAGTGCGGAAATACGGGGTGCCATCCATGTATTGCTTAACCGTGGTGCCGTTGGGATTGAAGCCGTCTTGCTTTCCGCACAGCGTCTGGTACTCAGCGAGTGTGAGGTCAGAGGTGCAGCACTTGGCCGAAGCAAGGGCAGTGCTGTTCGCTGGGGTGAAGGGTGTGGTGCACTTGGATGCGAGCGTGGTGTTGAGGATGTTAGTTGTCGTGTGCAAATCACACTGCGCATGACGGCAGACAAGCTGCTTGTCCTTTGTGAAGGCAACATCGCATTCAATGACACCGGCGCCCTGGCGACGAGCGGCGCTATAGGCGGCATAAGTATGCTCGGGATACTGGAGGGAGGCGCCACGATGTGCGAAAACGAAGTCAGAAGGCGCGAAAGGGCCTTCTGAACAGCTCTCGAGCTTGTCCTTCAGCGAGCCCTCGTCCATGTCGTCGATCAGGAAGTAGGGCCTGTCGCCAACCTGGACGTTGAGCTTGGTGTGATTGTGCTTGCTGCCATGCTTCTCGGGGTAGTGATCGCCAGCACGAGGCAAGACGGCAGCTGAGGCAAGACCCAGCACGAGTGAAGAAGCTACGAATGAGCGCATTTCGAGATTTTGAAGCCCAAATAATTGAAGACTGAGCGATAGATCGTCCCTGCAGGTTAATTTGACTGGCGACCGGGCCTTCTTATCTGTCTGGTACTCCGCTGTAGAGCGTAGCCACATGGAACGCGGGCCAGCAGCGCCATCCAGATGGTCACCGTATCTTCTGCACGTGGGAGAACTACCCTAGACGGAATTCCTTAGTGTTGGAACGAGGCTGACGGAAAACTGGACGAGTCGATTGAGAAGGTTGGGAGCTGTGCGAAGGCGGCTAGAGCGCCAAGTGCCAACCTCGTGCCAAGTTGCACGTTGCAGCGCACGTTGCGTAATGATGGAGTGAGATTCGGACGTTGGTGGTAGACAGTGATGGCCCAATGGTGTGTACCTGCCGAGCTGAGCTTGAGGTCTTCTGGGCGAATCCTTCCCGGCGTCAGTCACCCAGTTGGTCTTCTCAGCCGAGCTGATAGTCTCCATAGGTATAGGTAATGCGGGATTTGGCTGTGAGAGGCCAAGATTCACTTTGCCTCGGTAGGTACCCTTTCATATCGTCATAGCCGGCGCCAGTTCGAGACCGTCAATAATGACTGTCTATTTCGGTAGCTCGAGAACACATGCTGAGTCTCCCATGTCGATATCAATTGAGCATCTGCGATCTGGCAACACAAGGACGAAACTCCTCGGCGCTGTGACCGATCCAACAGGCTCCAGTAGTGCTCTCTCGTTGGGCTCCCAAATCTCCTCGTAGCAATCGATCATGTCGCGCCATCTAAACCAGATGGTGACATGCAGCTTCCGAAGACCTGTCATGACTGGTAGGGCGGCCCAAGAGTTCTTCCACGCTGCGAACTGGAGCTGGTCCGCGGTGATCCCGTCGTGGCGACTGAAGTAGAAGCTGTCTAATTCCCAGTCGATACGTAAGTCTTGGACTTGAATCAGTCGCTGTGGCAGGAAATAGTAGGACATGTAGTCGATGGTTGGGTAGTCATCATCCCAAGTAGCCAAGGAGAAGGTGTTGGAGGCATACAGGTACTCAATCGCTTCAGAGTATCTGTGAAAAGTCAGCTAGCCATCTGCAGCGCAGGAAAGCTCATCTTACATCTGGCGACAAGTCCTCAACACAGCGAGTGCGAGCTCGAGCTCGACCCGGCGTGGATACAGTGGCTCCTTGAGATCGCTGTCGCACAGGTAGCGCTGAGCTACAGGCTTTCCATCGGCTGTTCTGAGCCTTACAGTGACACCACCTAGCATCTCAAGGTATATCATGCGCCGTATCTCCAGAGGAAGCCTACTGATGAATGGCGATTGTGACTGGTCAAAAGTCTTCTGATCGTCTTGCATCTCCATGACTGGCATGGTAAGTGGCCGCAGACGAGGCTCGGGTGTTGTGGGTCGTAGAGGTGGCTGAGAATTAACAACGCAGCTTGTTCTCCGTGGGTTGGGCTTGATGTAACATAGGGCGCACAAGATGCAAGGACTGCAGCATACCCAGAATGCGCTTTTGCAGGCGAACGTGCCCAACTTACCGAGTGCGTTGGTTGCACGCTTTCCAGCTCTTTTGCGTGCGGAAGTTGTCGTCATTTTGGTGTCGTTAGGGTGAAGAACCGCGTGAAGTGAGAAGTCAGCTGTTTGTATGTGAACCCACCTATCCAATCAGACAACAGCACTACCCCTCACAAGAGACATCACCGAATTCGATATTAAATTAGGGGAATGCAGCGTGTTACCGAAAGCCCCGTACCAAAAATGTTATGCAATTGTAGGATCTACCCCCGCAGTTGCCTTCACCTCGATTCCGACACGCATCGTTTATGTACAAGCCGTACACATGTGAAGAGTGGAACGTGACTCTCCAATGGCTCTTTCGTGTCCTGAACAAGGTGTTCAATGATATCGTTAAATGGGACAGGGATATGGAACCGAACCCTGTAGACCTGGTCCTTCTTACACCCAGCCAATCGAAGTTCGGGAAATTTTCAGTGAAACGATCCCAGCTGCCTAGAGGATATTGGTAAGAAATATCCAGCACTTCTTTTCCCAGTGATACCTTGTCCCGAATTTTCAATGCGGTCATTGATGCGGATGACATAGTTGCAGTAAACGCTTTGCCGACCAGCTGCGCCGGGGCTCGCCCTAATTGTCCAGCACTTGACCAAGGGAGCGTCTTACTAGCGAGATAAAATGTACGTTGATCTCCCTCTTCGACCGTTCGACGAAAGCATCTTCGCAATCGGAACACTGGAGATGCGATATGCTTGAAAGGCCGACTTGTATCGTCGTAATCCTGCAGGAGACCGAACCTTAGGTCTGACATGACTGCTTCTCGCAGCCTTCTTTCTTGGTAAAATTTCGTACTTCACCCGACCTCACCATGGTCTGCCAATCTCCGCTGCTTGCCAAGCTGCAGATCATCAGAGCGTTTCATGAGTCTCACGCTTCCTGTACAGAAGAAGGATCGGCAAGAAGTAGCAAATTAATGCTAATGCTGCCGGCGAAGTCAGACATGGTGGTTGTGGAGGCCACGATGGAGTTCGCACTGCTGACAAACGAGTGGGGTCGCCTAGGTACTGGTACATGGCATTAATGCGCCTCACGGAACTTACGCACTATCCTTCATGCGACAACATTATTGATCGCGCTCGTCTTGTAAAATTGCTCGCAGCGAGCGCAATGTAGCACAGTTCTCAGCATCTCCCTCCGCAGCCTCATCGCCAGAACGTCGAGCTACAAGGCACGTAACGCCCACCATACTGGTGAAAGGCATGCTGTGTCGTCATTGGATGGCAGATGAGACTGCGACCCGCGACATGCGCGAGGCTGAAGCTGATGGCCAGTACGGCGCGTGTAAGGCTCTGCAGCTATCTAGCCTTGCTCCCTACTCTCCAACACCTGATTGCATGCAATCATCGTGTCTGGAGACGGTCCCCTTACTGATCAGGTTGACATTTGATCAACAAACTCCTTCCCTGCAAGTCTAAAAGTCACATTTCTGCACTCAGCATGGACAAGATCCCATGTGACATAGGCTCGCTAACACGACCCTTCTCGCCTCCAGCGAAGCGAAGCAGAAAGCATGTACAGCCTGTCGATCTGGGTTGGGAGAAAATAAACACGAAAATGGAAACACCATGGATAGATCTCAACCGCTCCACCATCCGGATACTACAACTGCGCCAAGGTGCAGGCGATGAGCCTATCCGAGTCAAGCTTCAGGTCATATCGTTGGATGACGAGCCATACTTTGAAGTACTCTCCTACATGTGGGGTGACCGATATAGCACGAAGCACATCGACGTTGATGGAGCGCCCTTCCAAGTTTCCAAATATGACACCAGAGAAGTGGAGGTTATATCAGTAGGGAGGCTCCATGTCTCCCACGTACCTACTGGAGCAGAAAGGCTTCGAATCTCTCCGTCAGCATGCAGCTGATATTTTCGCGGCCCAGTGTCAGTCCGACATCTTCCTACATACCCTAGATATACTGGACGACATGGCCAAAGGCGATCACCTTTACACTTACCCTATCATCACCTCGGTTGTACACGGCGAACGCACCCGTCGATACATACTTCACCGGAACTAGCTCGCGGTCATGGACCGTGTCCGCTGGCTCGTCACTCGGCCATGGTAGTCGCGCGTGTGGACACTGCGAGAAGCAAAGCTTCCACGAGCTGATCCGATCGTCCACGCTCCTCCATACTCGATTAGGCTCTCGCGGTTGCTCGATGGCGTGGAATCGATGTGGCACCACAACAACTCGATCTTCTACAAGTGGTTAGGGCAACCGATTACGACATCCAATCGCGACGACGGCGAATTTGGGGCGACTTACACGCAGTGTTGAGCCGTCCACGCTCAGCGCTGGTTCCTTGCAGAAGCAGCTCAAGACGGTCTGGGCGTTCCACTGGGCATGGTGACTAGCGCTACCAAAGAACGCAAGGCGACCGAAATCCGAGACCGTTGGTTCGGTATCTTCGGATTCTTGCCTGAGATGTGGCAGGCGCAGTCGAAGATGTTCCCTACACCCAAGACGACGGCCGAGCTGTTCTCGCAGTACTCGAATCTGCTGTACCTGGGCACCGCAGATCTGACACCGCTTGACAAAGCACGAGGATGTGGACGGAGTGCCGTTGACAACCTACCATCGTGTGATGTCATTGTATCCATATCGCTCTTCCTGCACGCCGGGGTGTCTCCATGCATTAGAATCACGACCCGATGCGTAAGTGGCCTCGAATCGTCACTGCCCATAAATATGTGGAAGAGTACTGGTGGTCCGTTGAATGCGTAAAGGCGGCGCCAGGGCCGCGACGGAGCTGTTGAGGCTAAGTGTTAGAGATGTATAAAGATACCCACCGTCTATGTGCATCTACGCCACCGCGCGGTGCGATGCAGAACCCAACTCCCAGCACCATCCCGCACCACACCGCGCAACCGCCGACAACACCCTGAGCCCATCGTACCGACGAACCCAGCGTCTCCCTCCCATCACCAACATCAAGCCCCCCATCCCCGCACGCGCGCCCACTGCCGCCCGCCCCACCCCTCATGCTCCCTCGGCCTCACGCGAAACTGTTCGCTCTGCTCGAACGTCCCCGCCACACCAACCTCCCACGAGTCTCCGTACCCAATCCCCCAGAACCGAATGCCGTAGCGACTCCCATCCCGCTGCGCAGGCGATAGCGCCCTCGCATCGCCGTCCAAAGCATGGCGCGAGCCCACCGCACCCGTTGCGCGCAGATCGTGACTATTTCCCAGCCGGACCAGCGTGCACAGGCTCGGCTGCGGCATCTCGTGGATGAGCGCCAGCACGTCTGTGTCCGCTGCGTGCATGTCGGCGAGCGAGGGCGGAGGTTCGGGCGCGTAGGCTTGTGCGGGCGGGGGCCAGTTAAACGGGTTGGCGATGATGGGGGTGGCGGGCGGGTAGCACGGGTGTGCGTGTTCGTGGGTGGGCAGTGGGGGGTGTGCGTCGTCGGGGTAGATGTCGGCAGAGGAGGGCATGGGGCCTTGGTCCATGCGCTTTGTGCGCGAGGCGCGGCGGGGGAAGCGGCGGTGCGAGGGCATGCGGCTGTGTAGGTGGTGCGAGGTGGTGGATACTGAGCTGCGGCGATGCTGGTGCTGCGCGGATGGGCCTTTGGGGGTCGTGATGGTCTCGTTGGGTGCTGGTGCGGCGACGCAGCGCGGAGTGGACGTGTCCTTGGGTTTGGCTAAGCGCGGTGGCGACTTCTTGGGAGTTGTCTCTGTCGTCTGAGGAACAGTTTTGGTGGGAGTGACCGATGATAGAGCCGGCGGTTTGGTGGGAGTGGCTGTGTCCTGCTTCTGTAGAAAGTCTGCAAGGCCTTTGGCGGTCAGAGGCTTTTCCAGTGCCCATCCAATTAGCTTACCATACAGTGCACCGGGATGTGCTCGAGACTCGTGAGACGCAGTTGTAGAAGCGTCTCCACTGGCATCGGCTTTCACGGACGGAAGACCAAGCCCCGCGCTCAGCTCGCTGATGCCGACTAGAGTGAAGTCTGGCTGAGGCTCCGGAGTAGGTTCAGGGAACGTGAATGGAGGCAATCTAGGTGTTGGGGTACGATTGGCCTCTGCGACTGGTGCTGCTGCTGGTCTCGGCGTCTGCGGTGCTCGGATTTCTTCCACATCGGGTTGCTCTGTACACATTAGTACAGTCACGCCATGCAGTGCATTCCCAGCACAAGAAAGTAGATTGTCTCGTGGGTCTGCTTACTTTCCAGCTTCTTCACCAGGGCTTGCACGTCTGGAGACAGGATATCCTCCAAGCGAACCGGCACTGACGTGAGTGGATCCCTGCAGTACAGTGAACGCGCACTGGCGACGTCGTGGAAGGGCGAGTCTGGTGTTCTATAGTCAGTTGTGGACATATAGAAGGAGACGGAGAAGGCTCACAATTGAACATCGGCGCCATTGCGAATGTGTAGTCGAAGTCGCGCAGAGGTGGCGGTGATGTAGCCGGCGCTAGCGCAACATCTTGCGGAGACGAATCGCCGAATATTGGACTGAAAGCTGCTGCTTCCGGGTTGAAGGATGTGGCGCGCTGTCGTAGCACTGAGACAGGCTGTTCCATGTCGAAGTCACTCTTGTGGGCCTTTAGGCCTTGAGTGAATGTGGAGTCACGTTCCGGGTTCGCACAATAGCGGTTTGGGGAAGGAAGGTAGACAGACTGGTAGTGGCTCCGGCGGTCGAGGTATGGGTTAATGACTGAAGAGCTGTGTGTGAATGTGCGTGAAAGCTGTTGATGTTGCGCTGGAAAGACAAAGGAGATATCGATGAGGCGAGAGATGTAAAGAGAAGGAGAGTAGTTATCGCGACATCCTTGGTGAAGGTACCTGTGGTCACATGGGTAAGTGACGCTTACTGGGAGTGTACATTTGCGAAAGTGAAGGCAGACAGAGCAAGCAAACGCGTGGTCCGGCACCAGCCAGCGCTCAGCAACCGTCAGTGTTGCCTGCCTTCACTGTCTTTGTCGCTAAAGTCTACGCACAATAGCAGGGTCGTACCCCGGATTGATCGTAATGCCTCGACGTCCTCTCTACAAACTCAGCACGGTCATCGCCGGCCAACCAAGTCGGAGTTTTTGCAATGTACAACATATATTCGAATCACACCGAGAGGATCGCTAGCGTCTGCAAGCACAGCCTACATTTGTCAGCGCCTCCACACATACTGCAGTGTCCCCATTGCAGCATCTCTGCAGCCCAGGAAGACCTAGAAAGAGCTCGGAGAAAGTTTGAAGGCGAAGGAGGAGCGGATGCGTCTGCGTACATGCGCGATCGTGCTTGGAATATTGCGCGCCTCCAGTATACTGCCGCGAAGCGGAGGTTCAAGAAGATAACGCAAAGGGATTGGCAGCGCCAGGAGCGGGAAAGACTCTGGGACGAAGGGCATCAGTGGTACTTGTCTCAGCACGGGCACGTAGCGTCAGGTCTGGGGACTTGCTCGCCCTGCATTATTTGCGCGACATTGGAGAGGCGGAATCAGCGGTACGCGAAGCCAGTCGTATCTCTCACGACAGCGTGGTGGGAGCGTGAAGGGGCGCTGGTGGAGGAGGTGATGGTCGTGCCTGAGACACCTCCTCGCGCATTGGCGAAGACGCCGCGTCTGGCACAAGCGCAGCCGCGAGCAAGTAAGCGTTCGTACCTGGCCGAGTTTATCAAGAGCTGGCGATCAATGAGAACCGTGTCTGACGAGCAAAGGCGGGTCTGGGAGGACCGTCTCAAGCTCGACAGAGTCATCCGGCAAAAGTACGACCTGCCCGACGACTACGAGATCGAAGCTGAGCTCTTCGAAAATCCGCTTCCGGCTTCACACGCCAGGCACCACCACAGGCAGCTCCAGAACGGCGAACACGCTGCCGAGCGCCGCGCAAAAAGACTAAAGCGGCGAGCGGAGGGCTACAGGCCGTGTCGCAGCCTGCTCGCTCTTTCTGAGATTCTGAAAGACAAGGAGATGGATGCAGCCGAGCTGGAGGAATTGAGACTGGAGGAAGAGGCTGTGAAGCTACAGCGATTGGTGGATGTTGCGGCAACTGAGGTTGGGTTCCTGTACTTTGTCGGTGAGATGGGCCTCCTCGAGCGTTGGAGAGCCGAGTTTGAGTGCAGCAGTGTGGACCTGATTCAGAGGCGAAGTGAGAACGGCGTATACATTGGATATATTGAGGACGAGCATGTTGCGGCAGAGGAAGAGAAGGAGATGTGAGGTGCTGTGCGTGTCGACTCGGTGGTAACGTGACAGGCGAAAAACACGAAATCTGAAAAGACGATGCACCGAGGCAGTCTGTAGAGGCATGAAAGCAGTAATGAGAGATGCAGACATCAAAGCAGTAATGAGAGGTGCAGACGTGAAAGCAGTAATGAGAGGTGCAGGCATGAAAGCAGTAATGAGAGGTGCAGACATGAAAGCAGTAATGAGAGGTGCAGACGTGAAAGCAGTAATGAGAAATGCAGACATCAAAGCAGTAATGAGAGGTGCAGACATGAAAGCAGTAATGAGAGATGCAGAAAGGATGGTGTCATGGTGAGAACAGCCGTCACTACGAAGTGACGTTATTAATCGTATAATACTAGCTCAACACTCGCGCGTCATGGCTTGGCGCGCAACGCTCGTCTTACTTTCTGCAGAGCGCCGTAGCAGAGCACTCGGCAGTCGGCGACTGTTCGCATCCGACCGCACGCAATGGGCAAGGGAACTGACAAGCTCTACATTACCCACTCCGAGTGGTCATCGGCCGACGCGTTCGGCAATGCGCGCGGCGCCAACAGCGCAAACCGGGCGTCGGCGGCGGGCCTGGCGTCGACGTTCAAGCGGCTGCCGTTCAACTACTGCGCCGTCTCGCTGCAGCCCTTCGCCGACCCCGTGTGCACCGCAGCCGGCACCGTCTTCGACCTGACGCACATCCTCACCTGGCTCGCGAAGCACCCGAACACGAATCCGACCGACGGCTCGCCTCTGAAGCGCGACGACCTCGTGTCGCTGCGCTTTGCGAAGAACGAAGATGGCGAATACGTCGACCCCGTGACCTTCAAGGTCTTCACGGACAACACGCACATTGTTGCGCTGCGCCCGAGCGGGAATGTGTTTGCGTGGGACACGGTCGAGCGGCTGAACGTCAAGGCGAAGAACTGGCGCGATCTGGTCAGCGACGACGCCTTCACGCGCAAAGACGTGATAACGCTGCAGGATCCGCAGAACATCGAGTCGCGCAACTTCAGCGCCTACAAGCACGTCCAGGACGGCGACACGGGCATGTCCGGCAACGCGGCGAAGATCTTGAAGGCAAAGGATGCCGTCGCAAAGGCGCGGGCCGACCGTCAGGCGAAAGCGCAGGGAGCCCAGCCGTCGAGCGCCGTTGCGATAGTATCGAGGAACGGCACGGCAGCACCCGCGACGGCCGCAGCGCCCAAGAAGGCCGCCTACAACGCCGCCGTCTACACGTCTGGAAAGGCAGCGGCCTCGTTCACGTCCACCGGCGTGGACGTACACACCTCGGGCGAACGCGCCCTCCTCTCCGACGAAGACTACATGCTGAAGCCGAAGCGCGTGAAGAACAAAGGCTACGCGCGCATGTCCACCTCTCTCGGCGACCTGAACGTGGAGCTGTTGCCCGAGCATGCGCCAAAGGCCGTCTGGAACTTTGTCAAGCTGGCACAGAAGGGCTACTATCGCAACACCATCTTCCACCGCAACATCAAAGGCTTCATGATCCAGGGCGGCGACCCCAGCGGCACGGGGCGAGGGGGGCAGAGCATCTGGGGCAAGCCGTTCGAAGACGAGTTCGAGGGCCCCAACCTGCACAACGCGCGCGGCATCCTCTCCATGGCGAACAAGGGCAAAAACACAAATACATCCCAGTTCTTCATCACGTACCGCGCCGTCCCGCATCTCGACCGCAAGCACACCATCTTCGCCCGCGTCGTCGGCGGCCTGGACACGACCCTGCGCGCCATGGAGCTCGCCGAGACGGGCGAAAAGGACAAGCCGCTCGACGATCTCGAGATCAAGGATGTGGTCGTCTTCGTCGACCCCTTTGAGGAGTGGCAGAAGGAGCGCAAGGACAAGGAGACCAAGGACGCCGAGGTCGCCGAGGTCAAGAAGCAGGGCGGCACCGCCGACGACAGGACGACGTGGACGGGGAAGCGCATCCGTGCTGACGGGACTGTTGAGGGTGGGACAGCAGACGGACGGGCGGTGGGAAAGTACCTCGCAGCTGCAAAGGCAGACATTGTCGAGCAGGGCGACGACGAGATACTGGAGTACGTCGACGAGGAAGAGGACGTTGCACCGCCGCCCAAGAAGGCGAAGACGGGCGGGTTTGGCAATTTTGACGCCTGGTAGACTTGTTCGTTGCGATACTGTGGCAACGTACACGACTAGACATTGGAGAATGATACCCCGGACGAGCTACCCATGCACCATCGTTGCCAACAACCAGTCAAGTGGGGCTCCGCGACCTCGGAATGACTTGCTTGATCACCTGCATTGCTTGATTACCTGCAGTGACCTGCATAGGATTAATTCCTACCTCGTTGGGTAGGTGCGTGAACGGGAGTTCGAAATTGACGTGCTTGTTGACTAGGCTGCCATGCACTAACGTGCCCCAGCTTACAGATCGTGCTTCGGGCCTGGTCACCTATCAACCTGACGTGCGCGATCGTAGATTCGGTGACATGGCCGTTCATGCGATCTAGTCGTATACCTAAATGCGTCCTGGGATCATCGTCGTCAATGCACTGCGCCCGTGTCGTGGATAAGGTGCGTGTTTTGCGCGTTTCGAGCGCGTGCAAGGTACACTATGGCAGTGTTGTTTGCGTTCAAACAATCCGCGAGGCCCTTCGAAGGTCGTTTGCAGCGCTGCGGATGAAGAGCTCTTGCTCACGTCGCCGCCCTCGGGCGAATCGATGCTGCTGTTGTGCAACGTACTTGAGGCGTACAAGACGGTTCCTGGCTCGTGTGACATGGGCGCAGCCAATCCCGCAGCCGACACTGCACGGCGCTAGCACGACATTGTTTCAGGTTCGGGCTGTCACTCACCTCACAAACCTATCCAGCGCGCAGTCCTGGCCTTGGCTATCCCATTAGGTATACGGGGTCTGCGGTCTGCGGCCACTCGCGCGGGCAGCTGTGTAGATCTGCTTAAAGACGAGGCACCCACGGCTCCGTCCTGGGCCGGCATCGAGGCACAGCGTCCATCACGGCCTCAGAAGGGATGCGTGACGGTACATTACACTTTGGATCTTTCCCTTTCTGCTTTTCTTCCTAGCAGCCGCTGGCGTCATACCCAACCTGTGCTTTTCAGTCTCTCCTTCAAGACTGCTTCCTTGCGCCGGCCGCAGCTGAACGTCCCCTCTTTTGTGTTTCACAGTCACTCTCTCACCTTGCAGCACTCGGTCTTGGTGTCGTGTGTATAGACATCTGACGCCTCACATAAGCACTCCCTCACTTGTACTTGGGCGTCTGCAATCGTTGGCCTGACCTTCACCGGGAACATCTTCTGGGAACATCTTCTGGGAACATCTTCACCGGGAACATCTTCACCGGGAACATCTTCACCGTGAAAAGAAAAAACATCAACAGCGGAACGCAGCTTTCACTTATACGGCACCGGCTACTGCGAAACACTCGCACCGCAACACCACGCGTCTCAGCACCCCGCTGCCGCATTCACCTCACCACACTCGTCTCAGCCGGCCACTCTCGCCTTCCCTGGGTCACGCAGTTCTTGCGCCCACCTACTCGACAACAAGTCTGCGCTTGGTCGCACCGCACGCTCGACCCACCATTCGCAAACACCTCTCACCGCAACACCACCATGCACTCGCTACTCAGCGCGCCTCTCCTGGTGCTGCTCGCCAGCCTCGCAGCAGCAACATCCGACATCTCGCTCTCGCAGTTCACACCGCGCATCAACAACCTGCCCACAGAATGCAAGGCCGTCTACACGTCCACGATTGACGGCTGCACGGCCTCGGACTTCAGCAGCAGCGCGACGTGCAGCGCCCAGTGCGTGGCGGGCCTCACGCGCATCGCCGCCAGCGTGAAGAGCGGGTGCCGCAACGTCGACGTTGGCGAGACAAGCATCATCGGCGTATTCCAGAACGACATCGGCGTCGCAGCGCTGTGTCCCAACAATCGCCCCTCGCCGTCGTCAAGCGCCAGCCCAAGTCCAGCGAAGAGCTCGCCCCCCTCCCCAACCAAATCAACGCTGCAGACGAGCTCGCGCGCTTCCACGCCCGCCACCACCACCGCCGCTCCGCCCACGAGCACACTGCAGCCCTCGAGCACAAGCAGCGGCCTGGCCATCGACACGACCTCGCGAGCAAGCCAGTCGTCGTTCCGCTTCAACAGCCCGACGGCCACGCCGTCAAGCAGCAGCGCGTCCGCCGGCAACAGCCAGCTCTCCAACTCGGACTCGGGCGGCGGGAGTCCGTTCGACGTCGTCGCCACGGGTGGCGCGGGCCGCGGCTACGGCATTGAATGTGCGGCGTGGGGCATGCTGGGCGTGGCTGCTGTGGCTGTGTGGCTGTGAGGCGAATCACGGGCCGGGCTTTTTACCTGTTTGGCATGCATGGCGTGAGGGCATGCATGGCGTGAGGGCATGCATGGCGTGAGGGCATGGATGGCGTTTGGCGGATGTGTGTTTTCTGTCCTATATACCCCAGCCGGTCGAGTACAATGCGCTTTTGTAGATGCACGTGTGGGGCTTGCAGCTCCTGCACGTTGATTTGAATTGAATGGATGATACCCTTATCTATCCTACGTTGACGTTCGTGCTCCCTTGCTTCCCCTCTGGCCTGACGCGCTGCAGCAACAAACTCGTGAATAGCAATGATGTCAGAGCCGTCACTCCTGCACTGACATGAAGTATTGACAATCAACCGTATCCCCACCATCCGCTCCACAGCCTAGCCAATCGCTGACCGGTGCGCACGCCAATCACCACGCAGGACAGCCGCAGCGCCACGCGACGTAATCACTCGTGATCCCGCGGTGTCGCGTGAAGTATGTCTGACGGCGCTATGCAGGAACACAGTCGTGGACCGTAAACGATGCAGAAGACGATCCTGCTGTGCTTTATCCATGGCTTCAAGGTAGGCACGCTCAGACTCGAGGCTCGACGATAATGACACGGCTCGACGAACCTCACATGGTGCCCTGGCTCACTGACCCAGGGCGGCGACGACACATTCGGCACGTTCCCCTCGCACCTCAAGGCGCTCCTGCAGCACGCGCTCCCCAAAGTGACGGTCCTCACCATCACGTACCCCAAGTACGAGACGCGCGGCGACCTGCACGAGTGCGTCGGCCGCTTCAAGGAATGGCTGCAGGACAAGGTCATTGACCTCGAGGTCGCCAATGCAACGCCCTCGCCGACCGTCGACCCAAGCGTGCGCACCATCCTGGTGGGCCACAGTATGGGCGGCATCGTCGCGGCCGAGACGCTGCGACGCATCCTCGCCGAGCAGCCGGTGCCGAGTCTGCAGCGCTCGCAGACCGACGCCGAGACTGCGCCGCAGGGCCTGGCCGAGGGTAGCACGCTCATGTTCCCGTACATCCAGGGCCTGCTCGCCTTCGACACGCCCTTCCTTGGCATTGCGCCTGGCGTCGTCGCCCACGGCGCTGAGAAGCACTGGAACACGGCCAGCTCCGCCTACGCCGCCTACAGCAACGTCGCCGGCGCGTTCGGCTGGGGCTCCAAAGACACCCCCACCGCCGCCGTCGACCCGAGCAGGCGCCTCCCCGCGCCCACTTCCAGCGCCGACGCCGCCTCCGCACCCCTCTGGCAGCGCTACGGCCGCGTCGCCATGTTCGCCGGTGCAGCGGGCGCCATCGCCGCCGGCGGCGCCGCAGCCTACATGAAGAAAGACCAGATCAGCCAGGGCGTGACGTGGGCGACCTCGCACCTGGAGTTTGTGGGCTCGCTCGCGCGTCCAGAGGAGCTGAAGACGCGCCTCGCGTCCGTCATCCAGCTCTCGCGCGCGCACGGCCTGGGCTTCGCCAACATCCACACGACACTCGGCCGCGCCGTCGACGCCCAGAAGCGCGAGTCCTGGACCGGCGCCGTGGCGGGGCGTGACCGCACCTTCTGCAATCTGCCCACCGGCAGCGCGCGCGAGTTCTTCGTGCCAGCCGGCAACGACAAGCTGGAGGCTGAGACACTCGCACACATGGCCATGTTCAATCCCCGCAGCAATCCGGGTTACTACACCCTCAGCGAGACGGCCAAGGAGCTCGTCAGCGACTGGGTGCTGGGCGCGTGGTATGAGGATAGCGAGGGCCGTGTGCCTGGGGAGTGTGAGGGTGAGGCAGAGCTGGTTATGAAGCCGTGCGATGACGAGGTGCTGGGTGTGCAGGACTTGGATGAGGGGTTTGAGCATGTCAAGCGCGCCGAGAGCTGATGCGCGGTGGGTCGGCGGAGAGAAGTGATGCGCGGTGCAGTGGATGGGGAGAGTGTCGGCGAGGAAGCAGATGGAGAGTCAGAGTGGCAATGGGTAATGTATCTGCATCGAGTGTACTTGCAGTTTGTAGCCACTGGGAATCTGGGTGCATCTGGCGCTCGAGATACGATGCTGTTTGCACATGTTACAGAGTTACTACGGAGCATGCGGGGGAGCAAGTCGACCTCGTTGGGCAGCGAGCCCTGGTCCGCTGCTCCTCATACCTGTCTGCGCGTGCCCTTCTGACGAGCAGCTAGGCGTCTACACCATAGCCTGGACCAGTGCGAATGCAGCGTTCTGGACAAGTGCGTGCAGAAGTGCAGGCCGACTGTGCTGGCGTACACTTCCTGGGAGCGTTTGGTGCGTGAGGGTTAGGGTGAAGCTATGATGGAACGAGCGAGCGTGAGTAAAAATAAATTTTGTCGCGATGAATGAATACCTAAGCCAACGTTGTCAACGACAAAAGTCGCGTCGAAATTTTGTTGGAGATTAGTACAATTTGACAACGTCAACTGAATTAAAGTCTACTGCTGCAATTTTGATAGTCAAACCACACAAAAGAGGTGCTATCAGTCAAAATTTTGAATCTCGTTTGACTTAGCGGTGGTACTAAACGGGTCTACTTGAGAGTCGTGCAATTGAAAAAAAAACAGCAAACAGAGCAGCTCCACAGTTGTAGAAGAAAAGCTCATTTGCCGATTGAATACTTATTTAAACTTACGAAGTAGGTCTTGGAAGTATTAATTAACGGCTTTTTTTTTCCTTTAGATGATTTGTAGGCTTCACCACAATCCACATGGAGAATTGATAGAACAATCAAATAAACAAAAAGTAGCTCTACAGCACCGTCAAATTAAACAAACATACTGCAACCCCACACACTGGTTGAACTGCAACCCCACACACTCGTTGAACTGCAGCCCCACACACTCGTTGAACTGCAACCCTACACACTCGTTGAACAAACAAAAATAGGCCTCAAATCCTTGTTTTCTTTTCTTGACAACTTTGGGATGAGCACCCAAGCTGTCGCACTCTGCTCGTGATGACGAGTGCTGGCCGGCGGTGGATTGAAGTAGCCTACAGGTCTTGATTGTGTTCTAGCATTGATTTATCACGGCCAATACGTCGCCCTTGCTAGGATCGTCGAACGCTACTGCTGACGGTCTGAAAGGAAAGCCAACGCGAGACGTCGGTTGTCGTTCGTGCCGCCACAACTGGCTGTTATATCGGACTCGCACTCGAAGTCTGCTCTTCCCCGCCCTCCAGCTTTAAACTCAGCTTGGCCAGCCTTTCGTTCAACACCCTCTCCGTCTCTCTGAAGCGCTGCTCGAAGGCCTCGTCGTCCTCGCCGCTCTCTGAATCGCCTGTCGCCGTCGGGGTCTTGTCTCCATCTTCCTCGACGCGAATCTCGTTCTTCTCCCCGACGCCCGCCTCAGCCTGCTCGTCCGCCGGCTTCTTCTCAGCCATCGCTTTCTTCGCAGCCTCGAATCGCTCCAGACAGACCCCCAGCCTCTTCAGACTGCTCTTCGGCCACATCTGCTCGTAGTCGTAATGCCCCTTTGAAGTCCTGGCGTCTTTCGGCAGCGCAAGCCACCCCACCTTACTTCCCACGAACGAATGCACGTCCGGCTCCATGATGCCCGGGTAATCCAGCGTGCCGATGCGGACATCACTCACCGCAAAGCCCCACGGATTATCGTGGCCCCAGAACACAGTCCCGCACTGTTGGCAAAGCGCACGTCTCGCGCCTTCCTGAGGCCGTAACTCGTCTGGTTTTGAGCCATTGCTGTTGAGCGTGACCAGCGACGGCTTGGCGTCGGAGATGATGCTGATGTTGTACGTTTCGATAGTTGCGTGCAGCGCGAACGCGCTGCCCGTCGCCTTCTGGCAGTCGGGACAGTGGCATGCGTAGCAGAAGAGTGGAGATGTGAGGAGCCGGTACTTCACCTTACCGCAGTAGCATCTGCCTGTTACCGCTGGAAATGGTTTCGTTGTCATGGCGTTGTTTGGAAGCCCGTGGTGTGTTCAGACCGTTCGCTTGAAAGATTAATTGATCTTCGATGATTCCGCAAGCTTGTCGCGTCTGCGGTGCTGGATCCTTGCCAAGCGTCGTGCTGATGAGGCCTGATGAGGCTGGAGAACAGGCTGCCGTTGGGCTGGCGCCGTGGTCCGCGTGCGAAGCGCCAGAGGAGGACAGTATCTGAGATTTCTTCGATACGACGCGTGCTTTGAATTTATTGTTCGATTCCGCGTATGCGCAAGATGGTGTTGAGTCGTCGCATGATCACGTTACGGAGCGTGAATAAGATGACGTCGGCGCTGACTAGTCCAAATCCGGAAGCGGTATCCTCACTGTACTTCTCTCCACAATACTGAATTCAAAACCTGTCCACGATACGACCGGCCTGTAGATGATGTTTTTAGCATGTCACATCCGGAATCGTGGCATCGCCATGTTGCGTAAGGGCGCTCCCGAAGTGCTTGAATTGAACAACAGGATTGATCAATGGCAAACTCCGCTGCCAATGACAGTGTGAAGGACGCTAAACGGCCGAATACTCATACCGCCTCGTATCCTATTCCAACTCCATCAGAGATCATCAGAGATCGAGGTTGGCACAGCGCATGCCGATTCAACACCTTATGCAAGGAGACGCATGGTTCATGACGCGCTGCGACTTCGTTCCGCCAGGCGCGCGTGCGAACATGGCATGGCTGTCTGTCACTCATGTTCCGCAGAGATGCGACGAGAAGGCACAGTACGCTCGGTACCAGGACTGTGTGGACGATGATAGTCTGCCGGCCACGACATGGCTCTTCACCGTGTTCCCATGAGGCATGTCAACTTGGATTTGTGAACGGCTGCAGCGGCCATGTATCGTGGCTACTCGGATCGGTAGGTACAGTGCATTATTCGAAGCTCTCTAATACGAAGGGATGGACCATATTGGGTTCGCAACGAGTCAGGCTCGTAACTACACCTGCGAATGCATCGCAAGATCGACACAGATCTCCCAGAATCCAGATGCAGGTACACGGCCTCTCATCCCTTCCCTAACTGGTTTGGCAGTTGGAAGCAAATAGGACAGCTTACTGACCCGATTGTCACTTGTGTAGACGTATCATGTCCGAGCGTCACCTTAGTTTCCGAAGCCAGGCTCCTGGGCGTCGAGCAAGATATGCTCTGTCGTCCAAGGACAACAGTTATTGCTACACAATGGACAACTGCGAGTCTACAGTGATGCCCCGAGGGACGATCTATGCGAGCGGCGTCCTTTGTCGGTGAGCGCTGCCAAAGAAGACGGCGTTGACAGTACTGGCGTCATCCCTATTCAGAACCAATTACCCTGGTTGAGATGCTGTGCGCCCACATTCGGAAATCTATATCAGAGTTAAAGCCATCATGGACTCGAATAGCAAGCTCAAAGCAACTTTCACCGCTCTCTCACCTCAATCCAATCTAGAGCTAGTTCTTCTCCGTCACCACTTGTTGAGCTTGAGGCCTTCTGAGTCCGCTCCTTACCCTTCCACCATATTGTAGGCTTGCGCCACCATGTCATATATCTTGCTGCGAACTGAGACACCATTAGTGAAACCCTCCAACGTGAGGCACGAGCCGACCGAGCTGCCCCGCCAGCTGTTCTACATCATCCGTGGGGCTATCGATGCGGTTGAAGCTCTGGATGTATTTCTCGAGCTGATTTCCGAGTCCTTAACCGCAAAGGGCGATACGTCGGTCAACGGCCCGGGTTACCTCGCCTTCGACGCTCACGTTGGTGATACTGCCTGCCAGCTGCGAGCATGCATGCTGTTGGAAGTCATAAAGCTCTTGAGAAGCCCCGAGGCACGCAACACCATTGATGCCATTCGTGCCACTCTTTGCAGCCTCCAGCAAGTCGCAGAGGGTGCTCAACAACTCATTGCCGGACTGCTTGGTCTTGACTGGAATAAGGTACGGGCTGGTGGCTTGGAGGAGCTTGATGTTCCCAAGGCCGGGATGACTACCGATGAGCTCCTGGCAACGCTCGGCTGGGTTGGAGTTCGTCGAAGATCCTTTCGATACCACAGCCGCAGTGCTTCATCGTCGGTGTCTCCTACCTCACAGGACTCTTCTTCCAGCATGGAGTCTAGCCTATATGACACTGATGCGGGCGTGAGCTGCCGCGCAATACTCGAACGTGGCTCGGAGACATCGGACAACAACGACGAGATCGATGGAGTCAACTGGAACCCTTTCGATAGCCGACAAGTGGTGCGCTTCGTGGTGTATTCATACGTACTATCGAAGTACAAGCAGCTGACGTCCGTCAGAGGAGTGTATCGAGCGACACTAAATCCCGAGTCGGCTTTCAAGACTGGACAGAAGCTTTTTCCACAAGAATTTGGACGTCAATTCGTGCGGCCGAACAAGAGGGCGATATCGGAAGAATTCACAAGCTTGCAGCGCTACATCTCGGAGTTGAGCTGTGCATGGCTACAGTATGTAGCACGCAAGTCTCGAGGTCTTCATCCCAAACACCACTCGCTGCTCAGGTCGACCATCAGGACTAGCGCTAGAGGTGTGCGCTTCACGTCGAGCTACGTGGATTACCTTGTCCTGCGCAGTCTTTGGGCTGAGGAGCTTACCCCGATTATCATCACAACCACGAGATTCTGTCCTTCTGTTACAGGTGTGTCCAAGCTAACCTTCCCGCAGGGTTTCACCGCAACTACTTCAAGGTCACAGCGCAATTCCGATGCAACAACGACCCTGGCGACCTCGAACCGCCCGTTCTCCCCGACGTCTCATGGCGACTGAGTCAGCGTACGAGCAAGGACCTGAACCGCCTCTCTCGGTCTTTGGACCCGCACATCACAACTAGCGGGAACAGCATCGAAGGGACCGAGTCCGACTACTACTCGCGCCTCCCATCTGCGTATATGCATCACGACGACCGATGCTGCGACAACGAGAAGCACTGCGACGACATGCTTGCCAGTGACCAGGACCGAGTCGTCCGAGCAATATTTGCGGAGCATCACCATTACGCGTTCGAATTACCTGACGGAGAGCGTGTTTTGGGTGAAGACGTTGTGGTGCAGCGCCTGATGAACGGGAGTATACCAGGAATGTCAGCCATGTGACCGAGTCGAAGCAGGAGGCAGCGCTTTTGGGTACAGGCTCGTCGTACAATCTTTACATGTGGCAGCACGTCGCTTTAGAGTCTCCTGCACGGCTTTTAGCGCGTGTCCAACGATCTGATCGAGCATAGATCATCAGCTCTGCGGTCTGAAATTAAAGAGCTGTCATCTGTTGGGAGACAGGGTCGAGGCGTTCATGGTGTTCGATCGGAAAGCTCCTGGCAGTATTAATTGTACAGTCGTCGCCAAGGCGATTTGGCGTGAGGCATCAATGAATATGCAACCCACTTGAAACATCTCTCGTGCGAAACGGAAATTTACTCGCCTGAAGAGCCGCGTGTCACGAGTGCTTGTTCGAACGCCAAGCATCTCTGATGAGAGCGTGTGACATCTTCCGCACGCATGTGGGCACTCGAAGAGTTGTCGTACTGGACGAGGAGATATTACAACCCTCTGACATCGCTATCTGTCGGTGGACAAGACATTTCCGTGGATGATGGTGACCCTTCCACCTAAGTTCAGATGGCAAGAGCGAGGGGATGACACCTTCGAGATATCAGTGCAGATGAGGCTGGGTCCAGATGACTTCAGGGGTCGTTGTCTTGGTCTGACGCGCTACAAAACCCACAGCCAAGGAATACTGTCTGAGGCAGGTTGTAACGAAAGATCGTTGTGTGTTTTTTGTTGTGACCGGCGCTCCGCCGGCGGAAGCGCTTGGGTCAGCCGTCGGACCGGGCCATAACTACTTTTGCGCGCATCCTCTTCCCGCCACAAACAACTCGCGTCGCGCATTTCCCTACCTTTGCCCGATATGGACACACCGGCGCTCCCGTACGACCAGCCTGCGGCTCTGGAGAGCTTCGCGAAGGCGGGGTTCTTCCGGCGCGCCTGTCAAGACGCAACGGCCCACCGTCAAAACTGCCTCTTGTTCCAGCCAAGCAATCCACTCTTTCATCAAGCTTTCCACAGCATGGCAGAGCGTCCCGCTGGAGAGAGCACACGTCAGCTCGGCAGCTATGGAGTACCTTGCAGCAATAACTACGCATTGGCGCGAACCTCTGCCTACTTTACCTACTTGATGTCTCCAGCAGATAGTTCTTGCAGCTCTACACGCTCACGCAATACAAGTGTTCTTCACCACCACCCTCATCCCAATCTCTTTCCTTGACCCTGGAGGTCTTTATAATACATAATTCTCCAAAAAGGGCAGGTTTCTAACTTCAACTAATTCCAGATGTCTTCAAGAATGTCGGAACATTGCCCAGTATCCGGCATGGCGGGTGCAGTATGCCCGGCAGGCTCAGCTACTGGGTGCAAGACGGGGAGTCGAACGGGTCCTCGTGGCTGCACAATGTCGGGCTTCGCGCAATCAGGGGATGTACATGCTGCCTTTGGCGTAAGTCTAGTGCTGGGTTCAACCAACAGCGCCACCGCTAACGACCGCAGATTCCGCTACACGAAAGTGTAGAAGACTTCTTGCGAGAGAGGTGCGTATGTATGATCCAATTGTGATATTTTACTGAGACGTCTAGGGAGCGGAAAGCAATCAACGAGCTGATCTACTCGAATGTACCTTCGATGGCAGAGATCAAAGAGATTCAGAATGCACGAGGCGTCAAGAGTCTCGACACACTCAACATGGATGAGCGAGACCTACTAGCAGTTGCTCTTGGTGCACCTGCTCGCCAAGTCATCCTCCGGGCAGAAGAAGTCGGTCCCGCAACAGGGTGGCGAGATGGCTACCTGAGCACAGAGTATGGATTTCAACCACCGGACACGAACGCAGCCACTGGTGCTCTTCGAAATTCTCCAGGACGCATCTGGATGGATCTCTGTGAACGGATGCCTGGCTGCATTGCGCGCGGTCGTGTGCGGGAGTCTGTTGCAGCTCTGCCAATAGTCGCGGGTACCGCTGATGTTATTCCCGACAAAGCCCTGTGGGCTGCACTTGTCGCTCTCGGCATGCTGTGTTCGATATACAGATACGAGGAGCGACATGACGGCAATGAGGGCATCAACGTAGCAGCGAAAACATTGAAGCTCAAGGGCGTACCGATGTGCGACGACCTAGGCGATGAAGTCCAGAACATCCCACGCAGCATAGGTCTTGCGTACGTTCAGATTTGCGTACGCATGGGAGTAGGTACGCACGAATATGCATCAGGTCAAGGCTAACAGCAACAGCGATCGATACCTCACCTTACTTTCTTCGACCAGTCATCATACAACGTCGACTACATCGACCCACAATCGAAGCACCCTTACGTCGGGCGCTTCGATAATACACGACTGAGATGGGCCATGTTTGGTGACAGTGCCGAGAACGCCTTCCTTAAAGGCTGTGCGGATACATCGGCCAGCTTTCAGCACGGCCCTGATGCCATAGCCGCTTGTCAGGAGCACGTCATGAACCGCAACAACGAAGGTCTTCTACGTGAGCTCGTCCGTCTGAAGGAAATTCTGGAACGCATGCCTACTGCCTTCAATACCATCTCGCCCAATGACAAGTCCGGCGAGAACTACGTTTCGCCCACCGAATGGGTACGCTGGGCCAAGTTCTCAGCACCGTTGTCGAAGCGTTGTCCGGCTACTTCTGGGCTTCAATTCCCACCGTGAGTAATTTCCGCCCTAGCCAGCGCTATAGCTGACTCCTCTCAGGTACCTAGTCATGGACGCTTTTCTGGGCCGCAAGAAGTACGACAGCTTCCTTGGAGCCGAAGGGGTCCACCTCAGAGCGTGGTTGCCGTCGAATTTGCGCGCCTTCATTGCGTCCATTGAGTACCACTACTGCATACCCGAGTATGTCAAAGCCTCAGGAGATGCAAGATTGATGGGTGTCCTTGATGGCGTGGTTGAGGCGTACACAGGCGAGAGAGGGTTCATGGGTGCCCATCGATACAAAGTATTTGGACTCCTTGAGTGCGCTGGAAAGTCTGGTCGGACCGAGACAAACGGCGCATCTGGAGCTGCAGACGCCATGCGACCTTGGGAACAGACTCATGCCGAGTTCTCCGAGGCTATGAAAGAGCGCCTCGAGCCGTTTCGCGGTCCTCGCGATATCGAACCCCACGAAATGCGCGGCACATTCGAGGAGTGTCGGTACCGAGGCCGCATCCTGAGCAGAAACTTCGTCGATGCGGACCCTAAGCGTTCGATTGCGATGGTCACTCTCGACATCCAGGAGACCGGCATTACTTTCCAACCCGGCGATCGACTTGCCGTTATGCCTATGAACAGCTGGACTGAATGTGCCAAGGTTGCCGCTGCGCTAGGGTTGGATACCATGCTGGAAGATCCCGTGGCACTCGACCGTACCTGGACACGGTATGCCAGCCACATTGGTGCGATCACATACTCAAGTCGCCCGCAATTGCACATCATCGATATTCTCCGTAAGGGCCATCTAGCCCCAATCACGAAGGAGCTCGCTACCAAGCTCCACACCATCCTACGCGCCTCATCACACACAGTACTGCAAGTTCTTGCCACAGATGAGTGGCCGGTACGAGCTTCGCTCGGTGACCTCCTCCAAGCAGCTGTCAATGACACCCCGCCCCGAATCTGGGACCAAGCATTCGATCTCTCAGGCAATCTATCTTGGCTCTCAGATCTCGTGTCTGTCGAAGTCCCGAGAACTTACAGTATCTCCAACTTTTCCGACGAGTTACTACCAAGTACTGTCGACTTGACGATCTCTCGCTCCGACTACGACCTGTGCTCCACCTTTTCTGCTAACAGCAAGATTGTTCGCCATGGCGTAAGCAGCGGTTTTCTGAACCCGCCTGTTGCCGAGGAGATGGATGTCCTCGACGATGAAGAGCTACTGATCGGTGTGTCAAGGCCGTTCTCGTTCCAATTACCGCACGATGACACGTCTCCAGTCGTCATGTTTGCCGGCGGTAGCGGTATCGCGCCCATGCGCAGCTTCTGGCAAGCACGCTGTGGACAGACGTGGGGCAAGACGATCCTATACCTCGGTGTTCAGTCACGGCAGAAGTTCTGCTACGAAGCTGAACTTCGTCAGTATGTGAACGAGGGTTTGATGGAAGTCCACACTGCCTTCTCGAGAGACTCCAACGGTCTTGTGTACGACCCCACATCCAATGATCTGCTCGAGAAGGAGATGTCCCCTCGTTACATTGATGGCTTGATCGTCGAGCAGGGGCAATCAATCTGTGATCTGGTCATGTCCAAGGTAAGCGGCCGTTCAGTCACATCTCGAACAATACACTGACACTGAACGTTGTAGAAGCAGGGTGGAATTGGAGGCTATTTATACGTTTGCGGCTCGGTCGGCGTGTTCGACTCGGTCATGTCAGGCATCCGCAGGGCTCTCTACAACCACCGGTCGCCTACCATGGAGACCGCTGAAACCATTCTGAACACCGCTTTCGCCGAACGCCGTTTTATGCTGGACGTATTCATGACGCCCAAACCCCTGCCGTGCAACCAGTCAACTATCCCGCTATCGCAGCTCGCAGTGCATACTGGACATACCAAGGACTCTAGTGTCTGGATTGGTGTGCATGGTAAGGTCTACGATGTGACAGGTACGTGTGTCCGATCAGCTCTTACCTCTAGCGCTAATTGATCAGACTTTTGTGCCATGCATCCTGGTGGCACTAATATCATCAAGTCCAATGGCGGCGTAGACTGCTCCAAGTCTTTCGATCTGTTGGCCCACACGAACAATCCAGAGGTCTCGTCGCTGTTGACCAAATATTACGTGGGCGAACTGACACCGAAGCCCGCCTATCATGCTGAGGAGCTGAGTATGCTTTACGATCTCTGGAACGCGTACCTACGTGTTGCAACCGAACAGGTCGTGGCCTCCAATTTCGAAGTCGGCATGATCATGGAGTCCTCATTGGTGTGGTTTCAGGGTGATCTCTTCAATATGGGCGGAGTTCGCAGGTTCTACCACTATCAATCACGGCTCCTCCAAGGGGGGTTTTCCGCCCTCTTCGGCGCGAAGCTTCAAGAGTTGTATTTGAAGATCTCATTCACCCTGGCGAACAACTCTTCGGCCAGCACCAAACTGTCAGATGTCCTCGGTATCATCGCTCGGGCCAAGAGCTCTAATGATGCGATGACTGCCTCGAACGAGATATCTCAGATTGGTCAATTCACCTGCAATAGCGAATCTGCTCGTCATCATGAGAAAGTAAGTGACGTTCGAAGAGCCAGTCTTTCCACACGCTAACATACACCCCAGGGCATAATTGCCTACGCACAGCGATCGATTCAGTATGATATGGAGTTCCTCGAGGCCATTAGAGATGAGGCGTGCATTGGTATGGACGCATTTGACAGCATTGTGGACCTTGATGCAGCCTCAGATGCGGACCGCATCTCCGCACTCTCAACATTCCTCATGCAAGTTCTCGAGAGGATGGCAAATCGACTAGAGGGCTTCTACGCGAAGCTTGCTCGATGTTCAGTTTTCCAACCAGAGATGGAGAGGAACCCAGCACGTGCACGCTGGAACATTCTGAAGCGCAAGATTTGGGATGGGTCTTTCTTTGTCCTGACTCGTGAAGCATCGATGCAGCCAACGCCATCGCACCGAATCAACGGCGTGGACTTCGATCAGGTCATCTCACAGATCGAGATGAACTTGAACGGGGCTTCGCTCGCAGCACCACGTAGCATGGGTCTCAACGAACAACACGCTGCCCGCGCAATGAACACGCCTGGTGGCGCCCCCGCATATGAGCAACACACGCAAAGCAACGCGCTCAAAGCCATGTCGGCCTTCATGAACTCCAACAAGAAGGCCATTCGCCGTCTCAGCAAGCTCCCCGCTTCCATGGATCTCCAGCAGCTGATACAAGTATACGGCTCGCTGCCAGAAAACTATCAACCATTACCGACGCCTCCGTCAAGTCGCCCAACAAGTCGATCACCATCAGCTTCATCCTCATCCAGGACTTCGTTGGGCCGGGGCCGGAGCCGAACGATTCAGGACACGCCTCAGTTATTGCAACGCCGTAACACTGCAACTTCTGACTCAGCGCGATCAAATCCGGTCACACCAGCTCACGTATCGCCGGCTGCTACTATGTCAGCTCTGATGACGAAGATGAACACACGGACAAAGTCCATCACTTCGCCCGTAGATCTAAAACCTGACCTCCTTGATCGAGACCGCGTGCGCTTGATGCATTCGTTCACTTTGCAGAAACCCACCGCGATGGGTTCGATGCTGAATAGCGGGGCTTCAGGCAATGCAATTGAAGCGCAAAGTGGAAGCGATGGCGCACGTTCAAGATCGCGAAGCACGACAGGAAATCTGAGGGCTTTTAGGTTGCAGGCAAGCGCTATGGCAGGGGGCATGAACAGGAGGAGCGATGTAAAGCGCACTTGATTACAGAAGCCACAATGGGTCATGACTACCTTAATCCATGAAGCCGATGCCGTGCATTGATCGGCCCTCAAGACTTACTTGAATAATGTTCACAGAAGTTACAGCTCTGTTGTTGCAACACTTTCTCAGACTCATCCACATGAGAACCTCTTTTCTGGCCTAAGCGATGATGCTTCGCTTCTGCCAGACTCATGGACAACTCGTCTCTCAAAAGCTGTTTTCGAACCATAGCAATTAACGCTTCTGGCAGTGTAACTTTGCCAGTAGAGGGCGGTAGCCCCGCTCCATGCTCTTGTAGCACATGCATGATCTCAGGCGGTAAGTCCGCAGCTGATCTCCTCAACCCGCTACATCCGTGTTTAGGCTTAGCCGTGCAAGAGGCAAGAGATCCGACCCACCGTCGAGATGATGAGCTTGTGTGGGTCAACGAGCCACAACGCGACCAACTGTCAATGTCCAGGCTTCGTCAGATCGGTAAGCTCGAAGCTCAGGCGTGAGCTTGATGGATGCCATCTTGACGATGACTTGGAGACCTGGCCTGAGAAACCTTTCGAACACGCGTCTGCCAGATGCAGGCTCGTAGTGCCCGCCCTCGATGATCGGCTCCGGCAGGATAGACTTACGGAGTACATTCCATTTGGATTCAAAGAACAAACATGTAGCGTTGTAACCTTATTTCTCATAACCGTCCCACCATCCCCCCTTTAACAGTCCTTTTGTCGATTACAATGTCGTCAGGACAGTGCTTTGAATTGGACGGACCCCAATTTGAGGCGTTATCATCACTGTAAATTTTGCCAGCAATGGCTTGGAATTATCTTGAAATCGATTGATATGCTTCGTATCACTTGGAACATCAGTCCTGTCTCCATTGCGACCGTGGCCTTGCGATCCCTTGCGAAGGGAAGCTGCTATGAGACACTGATCCAAGAGCGTCAGAGATGTCTCGATAAGCTTCTCGACCGATTCTTAGACCTCAGGATACTTGATGGGATGTAGTTGCTCATGCAGCTTGTGAATCAAGCAGTACTGCCATCGTAGAACGCAATATTGGTAAGCAGCCACGAGTACTTCACGGACCAGAAGTCAGGTGGGGCCGAACCACTGACCTTGTATCTGAATCGATCCCACGGGTCCTTCCCTTGGATCACCGCACCCTTGCCAGACCAGTTGGTGATGACATCCTCGACACCGACAATCTCTTCCTCGAAGACCCCGCTGTGACGATACACCAGAGGATACATATGTGGATGTACAAGGTCCTGTACTTTGTTGTTCGAATTAGGGTACTACCGAGACCACCGGGTCAATGCGCGCGTCGGGTCAATGCACGCGAGCACCAAAACATACTTTTCTCCTCAACACTACAGGGACCGTGCACATCGTGCACGGATTCACATCGTGCACGCGAAAACCACCTTTGGCAACCACAAAAATAAGACTATAGAGCCACACACAAAAGCTATTATATTGAGATTTTTTTGTTGTAACAGTCTACTAACGCCTATGATGCTTGTCCTGCTCCCATTTTCTATTTGGTCGCGTGGTGCGGCCGCTGCGTGTAGTAATTGGTGGAGGTGTTAGGGAAGGTGACGCCTCAACTACAACCTGAGTAGCGCCACGCGCACGCTGTTTTTTGGCTAGAGGTTCTGTAGGTGGCTTCTGTGAGGCCTTGCGCTTGCCTGTTTGGGATAGTTGGATAGATTTGGCAGCGTTGCTCTCTTGTTTTTTTCGTTGTTTCTCGGCCTTCTCAGCGGCCTTCCTGAGGGCTTTCTCTTCCTTTGCCCTCGCTCGTTCCACCTTCCGCTGCTCCTTCTCCCGCTCATCTTGAACCTTCTTCTCAGCTGCCTCTGCCTTTTTGCGAGCCTTTGCAGCAGCTTCCTCAGCCTGTTGGCGGGTATTTTGACGCAGTTGAGCTTAGGCTTCATCCACCTTTGTTAGAGACCACAACATCGCGTTGGAAGTATAGGACTTGGAGGCCTGTAACAGTAGGGCTTGGTAGTACCTCTGAGAGGTCTTCTAGGTGTCAATTTAGTTGCGGAGGCCTTCGTTTTCTACCTCTAGAAGGGCGTTGCAAGCTGCTAAGTAGTTGAACGTGTGAACTAGCTTCCTTGCCTCATAACTTGTAGAGTCCTTCACTATTGCCTTGCAAAACTGTTCTATCGCGACCCTATTAACGTCAAGTAATAGAGATGGAGTTCGCGGAAGCTCGCTTGGCTTGTTCTGAAACCTGTCAAGTATAATAGCTGGGTTTAGTGGTTGGTTGGTTGGTTGGTATTCATTTTACGTCTAGATAATAGGGATAAAGTCCACTATCTCGCCTCCCGAAGGGCATATACGACGTGCTGAGCTATGGGATTACAGTGCTAACACACTACCTTAGAAAGCATTTCTTGCCTGCGCGGGTATTGCTACCGTTTTAAGCTACAGCTCCCCCGCCAGTTGGGGAGACTAAGCAGTGTAGATACATTAGGGTGAATCCCTTTTGTGTGTTCAAAGGCAGTGGAATGCCGTGCTGGGTTTAGTGGTGAGATGCCTGTGGCTTTAAACACAGCCAGCACAAGCTCGCTGTTGAACGTTTTGTACTAGGAGGCTTAGAAAAGCTTGTAGAAATGACGCTTTTTAATGCCAGTCAAGGCCTGGCTCTGGTGGAGTTGTTCAGTGACTTCTTTGGAGTAGTTGTTGCCAAAAGGTGAGAAGCAACCTACATCAAGCGGCTGCAACGTCTGGGTACTGTAAGGTGGATAGATAAGTAGTAGAATCTTGTGGCGACTACAATAGTCGATAAAAGCCATCGTTATGTGAGAGCTGTGGCCGTCAAGTATGAGTAGGCGCCAACTACTGTGAGTTTTACTCGCAGTTTCCCGCTCAAACACCTGTTCAAGCCAGGCAAGACCAACCTCGTTGTTGGACCAGCCAGAGGGCGTTGCAGTAGAGTATATAGAGTCTTTGCCTGCGTCCAGGTCCTCCATCCAGGAGGATTGTAGACTGTTTGGCTGGCCTGCATATATGATGGCTGGCAGCAACGTTGAACCGTCAGCGCAGATAGCTGCGAGAATTGTTACCCACTCTCTATTGCCATCCTGCAAGCTTTGGCGTTTGCCTCTGGCTTCCCAAGCTGCCTTACTAAACACCCTTTTGCTCCTATTCACCAATCCAATCGCTAGGCCCTTCTCATCCATATTGTACGTGTGCTGTGGCTTGATAGAGTATTGGT
>NW_022984790.1:744259-749991 GCF_010094145.1 Didymella exigua CBS 183.55
AAGTTATTGTGCAAGTAGGAGCCCTCTAATTAATAGGTCACGCGCTTCCTTTATCGCTACCCTGACAACCTTCTCACAGCCTGGAGCGCGCCTATAGAAAAGCAGCGCCACGACGCTGCTTTATACGATTCCTTTTGCTTATACTTTGATCTGCTGCACAGTACTATTAAGCAGCATTTAATACAGCTAGAGAACACGTACAATATAGATAAGAAGGGATTTATAATTAGAGTAATAAGCAAGGGCGTTAGAATCTTTAATAAGCAGCTCTTTAGACTCTAGAAATACAAGCTAGCATCTTATAATAGCAACAGGAAGTAGGTAACAGTAGTAGGAGCAGTAGGAGCTAATAGTTTTATGTTGCTGCCTGCAGTTATTTATCCTTTATTGTCTCTCTAGATGCAAGAGAGCTGGGTGCAGCGCGTTAAGGCCAAAAAACACAATATACACTTCAGTACCTTAGTAAATAGCTGGACAAACAATGCTCTTAGTGTTGCCTAGCTTAAGCAAGTGTTTGATTGCTATACAAGAGTGAGGGCGCAAGGGAAGTACAGACTCTTGATCCTTGATGGCCACAGCAGCCACGTCACGAAGGCCTTTATTGAATACGCTCATGCCAACAAGATTCTGCTACTTATATTCCCTCCGCATGCTACTCACGCGCTTCAGCCGCTTGATGTGGCGTGCTACAGGCCGTTGGCGCAGCACTACTCTGATGAGCTCCTTCATCGCGGCCACACCACCGAGGGGTGGGTACCTGTGGCTCAGGCTGACTTCTTCCCGCTTTTTTGGGCAGCGTGGAAAAAGACCTTCACTAAAGACCTTGTTGTACAGGCCTTCAAGTGCACTAGGATTCACCCACTAGATGCCAACGTCGTGCTTAAGAAGTTTAGAAACCTAACACCAAAGTTGCCTAGCACGACCCTAGAGCCTACTTAGCTTTAGCCTGCACTAGAATCACCTAGTTAGCGTAAGACGTCGCGGCTTCTTAAGCGTGCAAGAGAAGATAATGTACCTAGTGCTGCTAAGGCAGTTAATTAAGCCCTTTACTAACTCTACGTGCAATTAGAGATCTTAGAGGCTAGGGTTAACAGCCTAGAAGAGGCTCTAAAGGCTAATAAGAATAAGAAGAGGAAGTAGAAGGTACTACCTTTGCAACCTATTAATAGTAATAAGGGTAGTAGTACAGTTCTCTAGAGTCCTTCACGCATTAAGCGTGCAAAGCAAGAACTCTAGGCAAAAGAGGACCTTAAGCGCGCTGTAGAGGCAGCAAAAGCTACTAAGAAGGAGCTTTAACACTAGAAGAAGATTATTTAAGTAAAGGAGAAGGAGGATAAGCGTGTAGAGCAAGAGAAGAAGAAGGTATTAACTACTAAGGCACAGGCTGCAAAGCGCGCTTAAACTAAGGCTTGTAAAGAGGAGGTAAAGTGCAAGAGCAACACAAAAAAAGTACTTAATTACCTAAATAGGCTAAGAGCAAGGCCTTATAGAAATCTTAGTTAAAAGTAATAAAGAATTATAGTAGTAGTGCTGTGTGTAGTTAGTAGGTGCCTTATAGGTTACCCTTACCACTACTACCTACTACAGCATCTACTAGCCGCACCACGCGTCCCCCTAGAAAACTATAGTAGCTAAAAGTTTCGCAATAGTCTATTTAGTAATCCACTAAATTATCTTGTAATAGCAGCATTGTGGTGTTGCTTAATAATCTCACTTGTTTCAGGGTACAAAAAGTGATGTTGGTGCATCACGCGCCGCGGTGCACAACGAGGCCGTGCACGTTAACGTGAGTGTATAGCGAGTGGGCCGGCTAAGCGAGTGGACCGCCTCAACAAGCCATTAGGCCTTCTACACGCAATCACTCAACACCACAACGTTATACTGTAGCTAACAGTACGTATTCTTAATTAACGTACCTCACGGGCGAGTGGCCGGCCCGGGCGAGTGACCGGATTTTGCCAAGACCACACTAAACTTCATACAACCTGCAATGTCTCAACGCAAAAAGGCTTAAAGTGTCTTAAAGGAACTAGATATACAGCTTACTATTTAGGCTCTTAAACAAGACGCAACTCTTACTATTCTACGCGCTGTAATAATCTATAAGGTGTTAGAAAGAATACTAAGACAATAATATGCTAGAACACTCTTAAGATATAATTATAAGGTTAACTTAATAAAGCTAACAAGCACTAAAGAGGAGGTAATTGTGCAGCATGTTCTAAAGCTAGACAAGCAAGGATACCCACCCTAGCTTACTAATGTAGAGGATATGGCTAACTCTCTACTCACTAAGCGCCACTAGCCTCCTGTTGGCAAGAACTAGGCTAGCATGTTTATTAAGCGTCGCCTAGAGCTTACAGTCAAGTTTAATTAAAAGTATGACTACAAGAGAGCCCTCTGCAAGGATCCTAAGGTGATCTAGGGCTAGTTCTACCTAGTAGAGAATACTAAAGCTAAGTATAGTATCCTAGATAAAGATACCTATAATTTTTACAAGTCTAGGTTTATAATAGGTGTTATATTAACAGGAGCTGTTGTTACAGGCTTAGAGTATTATAGAAGACTAAAGACAGTATAGCAGGGCAACCAAGAGTGGACTAGCATTATCTAGGGTATTAACACATTAGGATAGAGTATCCTACCCTTTGTTATCTTCTAAGGTAAGCACCACCTCTCTGCCTAGTATAAGGAGCTGTCTTTACCTTATAACTAGGTTATTACTGTCTCTAAGAGCAGCTAGACTAATAACAAGCTAAGTATTAAGTAGCTAAAGCACTTTAATAAGCACACAAAGGAGTGCACTATTGGCAGCTATTAGCTGCTTATTCTAGACAGCTATAAGAGCTATAATTTAGTTAAGTTCTACTAGTACTGTGAAGAACACAAGATTTTTACCTTATGTATGCCTCCACACTTATTGCACCTGTTGCAGCTACTTGATGTAGGTTATTTTGCCCTAATAAAGAAGGCCTATAGTTGCTAAGCTAAGCTGCTAATGCGCAACAAGATTACTTGCATTACAAAACTTAAGTTTTTACTGTGCTTTAAAGGAGCTTTTAATGCCTCTATTATTAGGAGCAATATCTAGGGAGGATTCAGAGGTGCTGGCTTAGTCCCCTTTAATCTAGAGGCTGTAATATTGTAAAGTTATGAGACTTTGTTCTTATAATCTTTCTCCAGCGTATTTCCTTCTTGGGTATAGCGCCATGCTTGCCTAAGCATTGTTATTGTAATCTCTTAGAAGAGAGGATTAGAATGGTGTGCTTACGAAGCCTGTATCTCCTCTCGTTCTTAAGATAACATGTTTTACAAGCGAGCGGGCCATACAAGCGAGCAGGCCACCCTACCAACTTTGCGCACCTCTACAAGCGTATATCTCAACAACGTGATAACATAATATATAGATATTTGCAGAGTAAATTAAGCAGTATCTAATGTATCTTTTCTACACGTACGAGAGTTATGCCCAGTCTCTCTGCACCTTGTGCAGCGCGCAAGAGCCTGGCAGCTACTAAGGCCTAATCGCGCTCCTCCTTGACGCTCTTCACAAGAAATCTGCTGCTCAACCTCACATTGAGCGAGTATATCCTCTCCCTCTCCCTTTGTTAAGGTCCCTTGCTTCTGTATACGCTTTTTCTTCTGTTGCTTACGCGCTAACGCTGCCTTGTTGGCTCACTTAAGGCTGGTGATCTGATCGCGCATCAGCTCAGCAGAGAGTATTATCACCTCAGCTCCCTTCTTTAGCTAATTAATTGCTTTAATAATAGAAGCTAGTGACAAGCTCTTATGCTGGCGTACACGCTCACGTATAAGAGTTAATTGAGCCTTAAGTTCGCGTACGTTGCTCAGTGTACGAGCCTCCCAGGGAGCCTCTAGTAGAGCAGCAGCTGGAGACGGCGTACGCAGCTGCACGTCTAGCTTTGATAGAACAGCGTCTGGCTGGAGAGGAACAAGGCCTGCGCCTTGAAAATCTGAGCAAATATTAGCTAAGGTAAGCAATTAATTAAATGCTGCCTTAAACGCTGGCAGAAACTTGAGCTTAGTGATGTGGTTAATGTGGTGGCAGATTAGGCTCTCAACCTCACAACTGTACGCGCGCTTCAACAGCAAGAAGCAGCCAACATCAAGCAGCTGCAGCAGGTAGGATAAGTAAGGTGGCATGCAGAGCGTGTAGATATTGTTCTCCTTGCAAAGCTCTTAAAACTCAAGAGAGTGGTAGCTCGCGTGGCTGTCAAGGATGAGCAGGCGGCGCACACTAACAACGCAAGTCTTTGTGTAAGCGTTAAAGTGCTTCAGCCACTCTACGCCTAGCTTGTTATTTGTCTAGCCATTGTTGCTAACTGCAATTGCCTAGTTGTGTGGGATATCCTCCTTGTACTAGGCAGAGAGGTAGTACTTGCTAGCAAAGATAAGGAATAGTAGGACTGACCAGCCAGCTGCGTTAATTGCAGCAATCAACATCACCCACTCACGATTGCCTAGCTGGATAGCCTTTAGCCTGCCTCTCCTCTCTAACCCTGTCATAATAAGCTAAGTTGTAATCTTGCCTATTATAAAGCTAGCCTTGTTAAAGTTGTAGACGTTATTATTACAGATGCTGTACTTAGCCTTTGTCTCCTCTACAAGCTTAAACTAGCTCCTAATTAGGGCTAGATCCTTACACTAGGCTCTCTGTCTATTGTACGCTTGATTGAAACGTGTTGTGAGACTGTCTGTACGCTTGACAAAGTTGCGCGGCCAGTGGACGCCTACCTGACCAGCGCCGCGCGCAGCCAGCAGCTTATCAGCCATATCACGTACAGCATCGTACATAGGCGCAAATCCACGTGTATCTAAGTCAAGTATATGTCTAATAATCACCTGCTCCTCTAGCTTAGTGAGCTTCTTTTAGTTAGGCTAGCAATCGCGTTGGGTGCGCGTCCCAGCGCGTTGGCGTTAGAGGGTAGTTTAAGAGACTCTGTACGTATAGGCAGCAGATCTCTTAGTTAATATTTAGCGTTAATTAAGAGCTAAGATTGCAAGGTTTACATCAGCCTTATAAGAGCTGTTTTAGCTGTAGTAGGAGGGGGCTATAGTTGATTAAAGTATACACGTTGCGCAAAGTTAGTAGGGTGGCCCACTTGCTTGTATGGCCCGCTCGCTTGTAAAACATGTTATGCTGTTCTCTATTTTTAGTAACTAGAAATGTCCTAGACCCTCTGCTTACAAATAGAGTGGTCTACTTTGTAGATGCTAACGTTTATAATTACGCATGCACCTACATAATCTTGCTTTTATGTGCAGCAACACTAAGCATAGATTACTAAGTAGACCTACCTAGAGGAGTCTAGAACGTTCTGCTTAGAAATATAGACAGAGGAGAAGAAGCATAAATACCTCTAGCTCTCCCCCCTCTATTTGCTCTGTACCTAGCCTAGGAATCTCTACCTAGTATCTAATATAATAACTTGTCTATTATATTACATAACCCTACCTTATCTCTATTAGGCTATACGCTTCCTAATTAGACAAAGCTAGTCTAGATTTGTCTAGGTCCTTCTAGACTAGGAAGAAAGTAGTCTAGTCCTTCCCCTACTTTCTTTACAAATATCAAAGCTTAAAGTGCGCCTGTGTACTCCACCACTATCTACTGTAGATAAGAGTACATAGCACTAGGCTGGCGGATGGGTAGGGTATGCTTTTTTACGTTTTGGCTTATAGCTTCTTAACTAGCAGAGATACGCTTACAT
>NW_022984790.1:750091-752840 GCF_010094145.1 Didymella exigua CBS 183.55
CTAGTATTAGCTAAGTTATTAACACTACCTAGCAAAGTATACCTATTAATAGGTATGCTTGCTAGGTACCCCCCCTTTTTTAATATTTTCTAGCCTCTAGCTTGTGCAGTTTAATAGTTATAACAAAACCTTCTACTACAAAAATGTAGAGGTGGTTTTTCTCTTTCTTTTCAGCCCTAGTTTGCTAGAATCCATGTATTATTGATAAGGTTTTGGGGGGTACCCACGAAGGACGTTGGAGTATACCCATTCCGCCAGCCTACATCGGGAAAAGTTTTTCGAAATCCGGCCTAGACCGGCTGTTGCTGACAGTCGTGGCATGGTCGTGCAACAGCTGTTCAACGGCCCTAACAGCCCTAATTTGCGCCTAACAGCCCTAATTTCGCGCCAACATTGCTAATAGCTAAAACGCTAAGTGCCTATATTTAATAAACTTAAAATAATGTTACAATATTATTGCATAGCTACCCTTAGTGCTAGCACTAGCATTAAATATTTTAAAATTGCGAAATTTCACGTACAGATAGAGCGAAATTATAGCTTTAAAATAAGCGAAAAATTATTGTTGTAGGCCTACTACAACGCAAGTTATAGAGCGTTGAAGGTTTGTTTATTAAAGGTTAGTGTTTTGAAGTTGCGACAGCACACCATAGCAGCTGCAGCTGCGCCCGCACACAACGTTGCAGCTGCAACAGCATACAGCATAGCACCTGCTGACCAGCACACACACACACACACACACACACAGCAGCAGCGCAACAGGAGCTTGCAGAACAGGCAGGCCTAGGCGTAGAATTCTTGGTTTACCTACTATTCTTGAATAATATTCTTATATTTTCTAACATTCAGGCTGCTAGAGCCCTAGCGAAGAATCTTAACTTAGTGTCTTGGCAAGGAACATTAAGCTTAAAACCTTCTACGCTTAATAACTAACGTGTTTCACAAGCAAGCGCCGCACCCAACCAAGCGCCGCACTTTCAACAACAGAACGCCTGCGCAGCGCTATATCACAACACAACACAAATAAATAATTGTTTACAGGCCTAGATAGTATTATTTAGAAGCTTTACTATTATCTATATCCTCTATTTCTACCTTATAAGTATAGGAATTATGTCTAATCTTACTATAATACCTATAGTGTTGTCTAACACGCACCCTCTTTACAGGTATCTTACCCTTACTACAACCCCTACCCTCCTTTTTAGTAATTAAGTTAGCTACTTTACTAACTATAAGGGTCTCCTCTGCGTGTATATATTATTGCTTACAGGTCTTGCGCTTTATAGATGCTTCTACAGCGTCTTAAAGGCAGCCTATTTCCTCCTGTATTAACACTATATTATAAGCTATCTGCTAAGCGCCCTTTGCTAACTATTTAACCTGCTCATCTAACAAACTTACTAGAGACCCTTAATAGATTTAAATCTGCTTTTAAATTAGAGTTAACTGCTCCTCTACTTTGTAAGCAGTGCATGGTGTCTTTAGCTCCTAGGCAATGTTGCTAGGTTTTAGTGGCGTTGGCGTGCGCAGGCGCACATCAAGCTTTAATAACACTACCTCTAGGTTGTGTGGGACTAGCCTAGCACCTCTAAAGCCTGCGCAAATGTTCTCTCTAGTGAACGCCTTACTAAATGCTAATTTAAAGGCTAGCAGGAAGGTTTCCTTATTAATATAGTGGATGCGACTGTGTGCCAAGGCCAAAACCTTGTCGCTATACAGGCGCTTTAGTGGCGAGAAGCAGGCGATGTTAAGTGGCTGCAACAGGTGCGACGAGTGCGGGGGCATACAGAGAGTGATTATCTTCTTCTCTCTGCAGAGATCTTAGAAAGCCACTAAGCAGTGGCTCTTATGGCTGTCAATAATAAGTAGCTGGTAGACCCTAACTAGCTTCGCATGCGTATTAAAGTAGTAGAGCTAGGCAAGCACTAGATTATTATTAGTCTAGCTAGTAGGACTAACATTAATAACCTAGTCCTATAGGAGGTCCTTAGTAAACTAGTTAGAGATAAGAACCTTGCCTGCAAGGATAAGGAATAGTAGGATAACCTTCCCTGTTAACCTAACGCCTTATACTAGGGTAACCTACTTATAATTGCTAGGTTAGATCTTCTTCTGCTTCCTAGGCTTCTCTAAGCCTGTTACTACTAGCTGCAACAATATCTTGCCTATTAGGAAGCTAGACTTATTAAAGTTATAACGTAGATTATCACCAAGCTGGCCATATCACCAAACCAGCCATTTTCTCTTAGCACAACTAACACAAGTTACTGCAACTACAACTACTTGCTATTAAATAGTGACCTAGCATACTGCGTGCTTGCATTAGATTTAGAAGATGTTTCTGCACCCTCCTAGCACGTTCGTGCGTTGTGTCTAGTTTTGCTGTAGTTCCTACAGCGCTGAACAGTTGACTAAGCTCCTAGTTGACCACCTCTACCCCAAGTCTTCTTAGATGGCTGAGCTGCTACACACGCCTCAGCAGCTACCCGCGATGCTGCTGGGCCATACTCAAGTGTGCCACCATGCTGAATCTGCTTTCTCTTACGCGATTTTCTCTTAGTCATTACTGCTAATTGCTCTTCAAGCTCTCGCACGCGGGCCTTAATAAGGACGTTTTTGTGCAGCATCTCTTTAGCCCCTTTTACAAGCTTTAAGAACCCCTCTTGCGCTGTACTTAGTAATTGTTAGAAGGAGTCACTTATAAGCTTAGATTAAGACCTAAACTTGTATATATTGCTTAGTGTCT
>NW_022984790.1:753095-759622 GCF_010094145.1 Didymella exigua CBS 183.55
GCCTGTTACAACCTTTAAAGACAAAGCAACACCTATCTAGAACCTAGTTTTATTAAAGTTGTGCATGTTATTGTTGCAAACACTATACTTAACTTAAGTATCCTCTACTAGCTTAAACTACGCGCTAATTATCTTAGGATCTTCCTATAGTATCCTCTGTCTATCCTTAGCTTAATTAAAGGCTATTTTAAGCTTGTCTAAACGCGTCACAAGCCTGCTAGCCTATAGTTTGCCAATAGGCTCTTCACCACGCACACTAAGTATCTTATCAGCCATATCTGCCACCTCACATAGCTAGGGCGCAAATCCTCACGAATCAAGGTTAAGTATATACTAGATAATTGTCTGCTCCTCTAGTATAGTAAGTTTCTAGCAATTAGCGCGTATATCTAGTTAAAACGTGATATTGCAAAGGCAATTAGAGACCTGCTGATAAGGTACGTTCAACGCTCTAGCAGCGCTGTGGATACTGCGAAATTGGCCAGCGTAGAAGGCCTAGATAGCAAGGATAACTCTGCCTTCTCTAGTAGTATTCTGAAGTTGTTGTTGTTGAGGCATGTTGTGTTGGGGTAAAAGGTGGTTGTGCCAAGAGAAAGTGGCTGGTTCGGTGATATGGCCGGCTCGGTGATAATCTACGTTACACATCCTTGTCTATAATACTATACTTCGCCTTCATGGACTAAACAAGCGTGAACTAGGGCTAGATAACTGCTGGGTCCTTGCAGGCAGCCCGCTGGCGATTGTATAGGCGGGTCCACCGCTTCTAGAGCTCTAGTGTACGCTTTACCAAGTTGTTAACCCAGTTCTTGCCAACAGGCTTTGCGCCGCGCTCTCTTAGCAGTTTATCTGCCATATCTTGTACGTCTGCCTTTGAGGAGGGTAGGCCACGCGCAGATTCCTCAAGTATACGTAGTACAACTGCCTCCTCTTCTAGCTTTGTAAGGCGCTTTGCATTTAGCTCACAGTCGCGTCAAGAGCGTGTTCTATTGCGTTAGCGTTAGATTATTTGTTTAGGCACTTTGTAGACTTTCTTAGCGCGTTAGATACTTTAAATTTAGTTTCTTAAGATATTAGATATAGCAAGCTGTACATTAGCTTCAGTATAGAGTGTAGGAGCTTGTTGTGGTTGAGACATTACGCGCTGTTGTTGCGCCGGCGTTCTGGCAGTGAGAGTGCGGCGCTCGGTTGGGTGCGGCGCTCGCTTGTGAAACACGTTATTCTATTAGTAGGCCTAACCTGTTTTATCAGTGAGCGCCCCACCTCAGTGAGCGCCCCACGAACACCAGCAAAGCGCATGCGCGACACTCAACGCGTAATGTCTCAACAACCACAACCTTACAAGCCCTATACTGAAGCTAACGTGCAGCTTGCCCTCTCTAACATTAAATGCGACTAGATTACAAGCCTGCAATATGCTGAGGCAGTCTACAGTGTTCCTTATAGGACAATATAACAATAATATAACAGGAAGCCCTCTAGACGCGACTGCAAGCCTAGATTAAAGCGCCTAACAAAGCTAGAAGAGGAGGTAATTCTGTAGCATATACTTAACAAGAACCTACATAGAGTACTACCCTCAAAGCTACACGTACAAGATATGGCTGATAGACTGCTGCGCGACTGCGGCAGTAAGCCTGTTGGTAAATGCTAGGTTGACAGGTTTATTAAGCGTACACCTGAGCTGCGCACGCGCTAGACTTGTCTATACAATTACTAGCAAGCTCTCTGCAAAGACCTAGCAATTATTAAGCCCTAGTTTACACTAGTTTAGAATATAAAGGCAAAGTATAGTATTGTGGACAATAACATGTACAACTTTAATAAGTCTAGCTTCCTAATAGGCAAGATATCTTCACAACTTGTTATAACAGGTATAGAGAAACCTAAGAAAGCAAAGAAGCTTTAGCCTAGTAATTGCAAGTAGACTATGTTAATACAGGGCATTAGCACAACAGGGCGTGTTATCCTACCCTTCCTTATCTTTACTAGCAAGGTTCTTATCTCTAACTAGTTTACTAAGGACCTCCTATGCAATTAGGTTATTTAAGTAAGCCTAACAGGCTAGATAAACAACAATCTAGCGCTTGCCTAGCTTAATTACTTTAATATGCATGTAAGGCCTATAGGAGTGTATAGGCTGCTAATTATTAATGGCCACAAGAGCTAACGTAAACCCCCAGCACCCGGGCCAACCCAGCACCCGGGCCAAAAAAGCTTGGCAGTACCAACTCACGTTACAACTCTTCAATTTCATTGCTATTTAACATAGAGCCTGCGTACACTGTGCTTGTATCTAATTTAGAATATGCCTCTATATCTTTTTTACACGTTCGCGCGTTGTGTCTAGTCCCTCTATAGTTTCTACAGCGCTATAGAGCTAGTTAAGCTTGTTCTTAATTACTACTACTATAAGCCTTCTTTAACCACTTAGCGGCTACAGAGGCCTCTGCAGCCACCTGAGCTGCTGCCTCACTATACTCTATAGTACCACCTTGCTAGATCTGCTTCCTTTTGCGCAATTTCTACTTAGTTATTACTGCTAATTGCTCTTTAAGCTCAGTAATCCAGGCTACTTAAAGCGCGTTCTAATGCAGCATAAGCTCGCCGCCTCTAACAAGCTAAGAGAAGCCTACTTACGCAGTAATAGGTGACTAAGTAAAAGACTTGCGTACAAGCTTTAACTAAGATCTAAACTTGTAGGTATTGCTTAGAGTCTTTAACTGCCACAGTGTCTCTAGGAGGAGGGGTTCTAGCAGGGTACGCAGGCGCACTTTAAGGTAATCTAACACAACCTGCGCGTTAAGAGGGACTAGCCCTGCTACCTTAAAGGCCTTATAATAGTTCTCTACTATAAATATGTTAAAAAATATATCCTTAAAGGCAGGGAGGAAGCCTTCTTTATTAATATAGAAGACATGCTTACATACTAAGTCTTGTACGTGCTAAGAGTACTTGTGCTTTAATAGTAAGAAGCAGACTATATTAAGCAGCTAGAGGATGTGCAATAAGTAAGGTAGTATGTAGAGGGTAAGGATTATATTTTTAAGGCAGTAGTCCTTAAAATCCTAGTTAAGGTAGCTCTTATGGCTGTCCAAAATGAGCAGCCTGTATGCCCCCACCTGGCTCGCCTTTGTATGCGCGTCGAAGTGCTTCAGCCACTCAAGGCCGAGCGCGTTGTTCGTCCAGCCGCTCTTGGAGATGGAGAGCTTCCAATTGCGTGGTATATCTGCCTCCTTGTACCAGGCAGAGATGTGAACGCGTCCTTTGTAGATAATAAAAGGCAGGGTACAAGATCTAGCAGCACAGACGCTCTAGATAACTGTTACCCACTCACAATCACCTAGCTGAACGAGCTAAGGTTAATTACGTCTCTCTACACCTGTAACAACCTTTATTAAGCTAATAACACCTATCTAGAAGCTAGTCTTATTAAAGTTGTGCATGTTATAGTTGTGTACGCTGTATTTAGCTTTTGTGTCCTCTACTAGCTTAAACCACGCGCTAATTGTCTCTAGATCCTCCTGCAGCATCCTCTGCCTATCTTTAGCTTGATTAAAGGCCATCTTGAGCGTAGCTGAACGCGTCACGAAGCGCTCAGCCTAGTGCTTGCCAACAGGCTGCCCACCGCGTACACCTAACAGTTTGTCAGCCATATCTGCCACCTCGCACAGCCGGGGCGCGAATCCTCGCGAATTAAGGTCAAGAATGTATTGTACAATTGTTTGCTCTTTAGTGCGCGTAAGCTTATGTTGTGCATTATGTCTATTATTAATATAGAGTCTGCCTCTATACCTAGCACTTAAGGTTGTACACAGTACATTAAATGCCTAAGCAGCGCTTTAGAGGCTTTTAAATTTATATAATTAGAAAGTAGAAAGGGCAAGATTAATTCTACCCTCTTGTTTAGATAATTGTGTATCTTGTTAGTAAGGCATTATGTGTTAATATTAATAGTTGTGGTCTTGGCAAGAAATGGCCCAGGTGCTGGGTTGGCCTGGGTGCTGGGGGTTTACGTTATTGCTTAATAGATTTCTAGGATTGCTGCAAGGAGAAGAACATTATTGCCCTCTATATGCCTCCACACTTATTGCACCTCCTGCAGCTACTTAACATTGCCTGTTTCTTACTATTAAAGCGCGCGTACAGTAATTAGATCTTAGCCTTAGCACATAATTATATTAACTATATTAGTAAACAGACCTTCTTACTAGCCTTTAAAGTAGCTTTTAAGAAGGCGTTTATAAGAGAGAATGCTTGTGTAGGGTTTTAAGGCGCTAGATTGTCTCTATATAATCTACAGGCTGTGTTATTAAAGCTGGATGTGCAGCTGCATACGCAAACTCCACCACAGCAAGTTAACACCACTTAGGAGGCAAAAACACCACACAACGCTAAAGAAATAGAGGCGCAATTAACACTAGTTTAAAATAGGATAAAAATCTATTAAGGGTCTCTAGCAAGTTTACTTAATAAGCAGGTGCAGCAGCTAATAAAAGGCGCGCAGTAGATAGCTTATAAGATAGTGTTAATGCGCGCAGAGATAGTGCGCCTTAATACTGCTACTAAAGTAGTAATAAAGTATAAAAGTTGCAAGAGACACTACATATAGGCAGAGGAGACATTAATAGTTAGCAAGGTATTAGACTTAATTACTAAAAGGGAGGGTAGTAGATGTAAGGAGGGTAAGGAGCTAGCAAAGAGGGTGCGCGCAGGGCGACGCTGTAGCTGTTGCAGTGAGATTAGGCACAACTCTTGCACCTGCAAGGTAGAAATTAAGGATATAAATAACAGCAACGCTTCTAAATAGTACTATACTGTTGCAAGAGTACAAAATTTGTGTTGTGGTGCTAAGCTACGTCGCTGCGCGTACGCCTCGCTGGTGTTCGTGGGGCGCTCACTGAGGTGGGGCGCTCACTGATAAAACAGGTTATAATGTTATTTAATAACGTACTCCACGGGTGAGTCGTTCATACGGGTGAGTCGTTCATACTGCCAAGACCACACCAACATTCCACTTCACAACGCAATGCCTCAACAACAACACAAATCTAAGCCCTTTAAAGAAGCTGCAATACAGCTTGCGCTTCAGGCAGTTAAACAAGACGCGACGCTCACTCTGCGACGCGCTGCAGCTATATATAACGCGCCTTACAACACGCTACGCGATCGATACGCAGGACGCACTGCACGAGCCAATTGCACGCCAAAATCACAGAATATGGATCAGACTGAGGAGGATGTGATTGCTGAGTACATACTTGAGCTGGATGCCAGAGGATTTGCCCCTCGATTGGCTGCTGTAGCTGATATGGCCAATTCTTTGCGCGCTGAGCGTAATATAGCCCATGTTGGCATAAACTAGCCTAATACGTTCGTCAAGCGCCGCCCTAACCTCTAAGTTAAGTTCAATCGCAAGTACAACTACAAGAGAGCCCTGTGTGAGGACCCTAAGGTTATTAGGGGCTAGTTCCGCCTGGTGGAGAATACTAAAGCCAAGTATAGCATCCAGGATGATGACACGTACAACTTCAATAAGACAGGCTTCATGATGGGCCAGATATCAACAGGAGCAGTTGTTACAGGCTCAGAGCGTCGCGGACAGCCAAAGGCAGTGCAGCAGGGCAACCAGGAGTGGACAACAGTCATACAGGGCATTAATGGCACAGGATGGGCCATTCCGCCCTTCATCATCTTCAAAGGCCGCAACTACCTCTCTGCCTAGTACAAAGAGGACAATCTGCCCCACAACTGGGTTATTAGAGTCTCTAAGAACAGATAGACCACTAACTAGCTTAGTCTTAACTAGTTAAAGCACTTTAATGCCCATACAAAGACACGCACCCAAGGAGTGTACCAGCTGCTCCTTATTAACAGCTATGAGAGCCACAACTCCCTAGACTTCTAACAATACTGCAAGGAAGCAAACATTATCACACTATGTATGCCTCCACACTTATCACACCTCTTGCAGCCACTAGATGTAGGTTGTTTTGCCCCTTTAAAGAAGGCGTATAGGTGCTAAGCTAAGGATCTCATGCGCAACAGAATCACGCATATTACTAAAACTGAGTTCCTGCTATGCTTTATAGGCGCCTACAAGGAGTTATTTACTCCTAGCAATATCTAAGGAGGCTTCTAAGGCGCTAGACTAGTTCCCTTTAAGCTAGAATAGGTTATAATAGGTCTTAATGTCCGCCTACATACCCTACTATTACCTACTATAGAAGATGCTCCCTAGCAGTCCCAAACCCCTAGCAATACCCTGCAAATAGGGTCGCAATTAACGCTAATTTGAGAGAGGATTTAAAGGCATGCAAGTAGCTTACTAACTTTAATAGTTAAGGCCTTTAAAAAGCTCGCCAAAGGCGCAGCTATAGTAGCGCACAAGCTAGTGTTGGCTTAAAAGGAAATCACTGGGCTTCAAGCAGCAAATAAGGCCTCCACGCAACGTAAATTGCATAAAAGAAAGCAGTTACAGCAGGAAGGGGTCCTAACAGCTAAGGAAGGCCTTTAATTAACTACTCTAA
>NW_022984790.1:759992-766274 GCF_010094145.1 Didymella exigua CBS 183.55
CTGTTGTAGGCCTACAAGTCCTACTGTTGCCCACAGTACAATGCCACGATTTCCTGATTTCGACAACAGAAAAACTTTTCCCGATGTACATAGCACTCTTGAACTCTACAGAATACCCTAGAATTTAGGTCGCAATTAAAGCTTATTTAAGAGAGGATTTAATAATATAGCAATAGCTCTCTAACTTTAATAGTTAATGCTCTTAATTAGCTTACTAAGGGCGCAGAGATGATGGCGTATTTACTAGTTTTAGTGCGTAACTAGGTCGCAGAGCTTCAAGCTGCCAATGAGGAGGCCGCCACACGCTGTAAATCACACAAGAGGAAGCAGATCTAGAGGGAGGGGACTCTTACTATTAGTAAAGGAGTGCGCTTAACTACACTAAAGGAGTTTAAAGCCTATAGTAATAGGAAGAAGGCAAGCAAGAAGAGGTGTGTTAAACTAGGCACTTAGTCTTTACAACGCTGTAGCAGGTATAGTAAGGCAGGGCACAACACGCGAACGTGTATAAAAGATGCACAAGATACTGTAGATTAGTGCTGTATACTGTACGTTATAGTAACTTGTAGTAACTTGCTATAATATGCAAGAGAAGTTGAAGTTTAGTGTGGTCTTGGCAAAATCCGGTCACTCGCCTGGGCCGGCCACTCGCCCGTGAGGTACGTTAGTGGCCTTGTTAGCTGCCTGTAGGTCAGCGACCTAGTTGCGCACTAAAAACTTGTGAATGCGCTATCAGCTCTGCGCCTCTAGTGAGCTAATTAAGAGCGTTAACTATTAATGTTAGTAATCTATCAGCGTGTCTCTAAATCCTCTCTTAAATTAGCTTTAATTAAGACCTAATTTCTAGGGTGTTGCTTAGTGTTTTAGACTCTGAGAAACTCTTATCTACAGGGGGTAGTGGTGGAGTACACAACTGTACATTAAGCTTTAATATCACAGCCTCTAGGTTAAGCAGGACTAGGCTAGCGTCTCTAAATCCTCCCTAGATGTTACTCTTTATAATTAAGGCGTTAAAAGCTGCTTTGAAGCATGGCAAGAACTCAAGTTTAGTGATGCGCGTAATCTTGCTGCGCATTAGCCTCTTAGCTTGGTGGCCATAGGCCTTCTTTAACAGGGAGAAACATCCCACGTCAAGCAGCTGCAGCAAGTGCAATAAGTGCAGAGGCATGCACAGAGTGATAATCTGGTGCTCCTCACAGTACTAGTGGAATTCAACTGAGTTGTGGCTCTTATGGCCATCTAGGACAAGCAGCTGATGGCTGCCAACAGTATGCGCCTTTATATGCTTATTAAAGTGTTTTAACTACTTCGCTCTAAGCTTATTATTAGTCTAGCTGTTGTTAGAGACATTAAGAACCTAGATGTTAGGTATACTAGGCTCTTTGTACTAGGCAGTGAGATAGTGCTTGCTAGAGAAGATAATAAAAGGTAGGATAGACCAGCCCTTTGCATTAATGCCCTAGATAATACTAGTCCATGTAGTAGTCTGGCCAAAGGCCAATAAAGGATATCTACTTCCTAACAACTTTTGCTAAAAAGCATGCACAAGTTAACCGGACGTCTAGTTAACTGCGTAGATAATATATATCCAGCTTAAGCCAAGCCGGCTAAGCTAATGTAACCGGCTAGCTCTAGCTCTTCTTTAGCTTTAGAGTATAGACAGTTACAGAATAGCCTATCGTTTAGCATTAATGCCTACTATAGCTGTAGTCCACTCCTGATTGCCTAGCTGGACTACCTTTGGTTGACCTTGTTGTTCTAAAGCTGTAATAACTACTCCTTAGGAGATCTAGCCTATTATGAAGCCTGTCTTGTTGAAGTTGTATGTGTCTTTTGTAGTAGTCTGGCCAAAGGCCAATAAAGGATATCTACTTCCTAACAACTTTTGCTAAAAAGCATGCACAAGTTAACTAGACGTCTAGTTAGCTGCGTAGATAATATATGTGTAGCTTAAGCCAAGCCGGCTAAGCTAATGTAACTAGCTAGCTCTAGCTCTTCTTTAGCTTTAGAGTCTAGATCGTTACACGTTTTAAAGGAGGTGAGACAACCTAAGGACGCTCTACAAAGTGCTATATAGTGGGGCATAACTTGCGCACGTGTAAGAAGCCCGTAAAGAGTGTTACTAAATAATATTATGTTCAGTAAAACTAAATATAAGGCTAACCTAGGCAAATGCGGGCCATGGTTTAAGCTAGTAGAGGATACTTAAGTTAAGTATAGCGTTTGCAACAACAACGTGCACAACTTTAATAAAACTAGGTTCTAGATAGTGTCGTAGTCTGGCCAAAGGCCAATAAAGGATATCTACTTCATAACAACTTTTGCTAAAAAGCATGCACAAGTTAACTAGACGCCTAGTTAACTGCGAAGATAATATATATCCAGCTTAAGCCAAGCCGGCTAAGCTAATGTAACTGGCTAGCTCTAGCTCTTCTTTAGCTTTAGAGTCTAGACCGTTACAGATAGGCGTTGCTTTGTCTTTAAAGGTTGTAACAGGCTTAGAGAGACGTACTTAGCCAGAGCTTGTTCAGCCAGGCGATTGTGAGTAGGCTACCATTATCTAGAGCATCTGCGCCGCTAGGTATGCAACCCTGTCTTTCATCATCTACAAAGGATGTGTCCACATCTCTGCCTAGTATAACGAGACAGATATACCCTATAATTAGAAGCTCTTAGTCTCTAAGAATAGTTAGACAAATAATATACTTAGCCTTAAGTAGTTAAAGCACTTTAATATGTATATAAAGATGTGTTAGGTAGGAGTGTATAGGTCACTTATTATAGATAGCTATAAGAGCTATCTTAACTAGGAGTTTAAGGACTATTACCTAGAGAACAAAATCCTTACTCTCTATATACTGCCTTACTTATTACACATCCTCTAGCTACTTAATATAGTCTATTTCTTACTATTAAAGTATAAGTACTCCTATTATATTTAAGACTTAGCATACTAATATATCTTCTATATTAATAAGGAAGGCTTCCTACTAGCCTTTAGGGATATATTGTAACTGCCTGGTGCAGTGTCGGGTGGAGGCTGGGATCAACAATTGTATTGCTATCTGTTGTTGTGTTGTGATGATTGTGTACAGAGCTCTCAGCTCTGAGGTAAGTGCACTTGCCCACTAGGCGGTACCTTCTACAACAAGATATCATGTGACTTCACCCACGTGGTTACACACCCCCTTAGCTGAGGTGCTAACTAAAACTGATCTCCCTTATTCCTGTTCTATATTATATCTATAATTGTTGCCCTATACCTATGCCTAATACTATCCTAATACTAGTAAGTCAAGCTCGCCAAATTAGGGTTATCATGTCCTTTAGGCTCTAGTAGGTGGTTCTTAACGTCTTTTAATCTAAGCTGTTAGACAAATTTAGCATACTTCTAGCGTATAAGGATCTTAGTAAGTCTATTAGCTAGCATAAGGTTAGTTAGCTTCTACTAAACTAATATGCGTCTAGCTGCTACCTCCTGCCTAAGCCAATGTTGGTGGACGTCCACATAACGCAAACGCGTGAATAGCTTGTCCTCATGCTTAGTAATAACTCCTACTGTCTGCAGGTTGTCGCAGAAGATTGTTAGTACTATCTCTAGGTTGAGCTTAATGTGCTTGAACAGTCAATTCCATGCCTGCAGCTCGCTGGCTGCTGTCGACAGAGCTAGCAGCTCTGCCTCGGTGGTCGATTTCGTGACGGAACGTTGGAGTGTCGCCTTCCAGTCGATAGGCATACCGTACATCATGAAAAGATATCCCTGAGAGCTGCGCCGCGTCGGCAGGTCGTCCGCAAAGGCTGCATCAGAGGCACCGTAGAATAGTGGCTCTGTTCCAGCACCCCCCAGGCTTGAGCCTGTGTATATCGTGCGACTGCTCTGATCTCCATGTGCACTGATCGCCAAATGCTTCTGGCCAATCAAGTACTTCCAGACGTGGTACGCTGCGCTGACATGCTTTTGACCTGGATTCTGTAGATATTGAGATAATTTAGAGTGGGCTTGCGCAACATTAGGCCAAGTGTATGTCGCGATGTAGGCTAGTGATCTAACTAACTCCTGATATAGCTTTGTGCGCTGTTCGTCCGGCTCCTCCTTGCTTAGGCCAATATTTCCATCTACTAGCGGTACTGCTAGATATTTTGTGCTCTCTTGAGCAATGTTGTATTTAGCTGCTACCTTTTCAATAAAGCTGTCTTGCATTAGCCAGATCTTCTTCTGGCTGCGATCTCGGATCACGCGTATGCCGAGGAACCATTTCAGCTCTCCCAGAAATCGCATGTTGTATGCAGCTCGCAGCTGTTGATTGAATCGGCGGTAGGTGTCCTTGTTCTTAGAAGCTACAGCTATGACTATATCGTCTACAAAGAAGAAGACAATTAAGTAATTATTGCTGAACAGACAGGGCACTCCTGGCACCTGCTGAAGGCCTAGCTTCTCAAGCGTAGCAGTGAGGTGCTTGTACCATAGTCGCAGAGCATCTCGAAGTCCGTATAGAGCTTGTTTAAGCTCAAGCAGTTGGCCAAGCTCGCTCTCATATCCTTCTAGACATCGTACGTAGGTAGGTCGGTCAAGTTCTGCGTTAAGAAAGGCGTTCAGGACGTTGTACTAGTACAGCTCAAGGTCAAAAGCAGCTGCTAGGGCGATCAAACATCAGAATATCTTCGCAGCCAGCGTCGCCGCGTACGTATCGCCGTAATCCTGCTGCAGGTCTCCCCTCACTACCAGTCTCGCCTTAAACTTGTAGAGATATCCATCCTCGTCGAATTTGTACGTGAATACCCACATTAATGGCAGTATCTCAGCGTCTATTAAATCAGACGCTCTCACTGCTTGTCCAAAACAGCTCCTCTAGATAAAGCAATCAATCTCTTTGCAGCTTGCCTTCTTGAATTCAGCTCCAAATGGATGCTGATCTAGGTCCTTCCATCTCTTTGGCTCAGCCGGCAGCTGGTCACGATGGAGTCGGGTTTTCGGCGCTTCGCTGAGTAGCTTTCCTGCTGCTGTAGGGTTGATACAGGCTGCAAATGTCGCTAGATAGGTGCCAAACGTCGCTGGCTTGCGAATTCGCTTGCCCTTCATAATAAACTGCTCTGATACCTGGCTGCTAATCTCTCCTCGTCGTGCAGCGTTGTTGGACGTTCGGTCTGGCTCTTCTCCTTCTCGAGCTAGAGCATATCCGCGTCCCCAGCCAGTATCATCCATTGCCTGATCAGTGAGCGACTCGCCTGTGAGCTCGATCGGCTCGGGCGAATCTGGTGTCGCTTCTGGAGTCATGAGCGCTGTGGTGTTCTTCTGCTGAGTACGGCTCTGCTGATAATTCGGTAGTTGAACATGAACCGTATCTCCGATACCCTCAGCGTTGTCCTTGTTCTCACCAGAGAACAGCTGTTCTGTCAATATATTGCTGTAATCGAGCGTCTCCTCAATATCGAGCACTTCTGCTGCCTCTCGAACGTAGCTCTTCTCTGCGTACTGGCCTTTGCCGTCACAGAGCTTGCCTCGAATGAAGACAACATCTCGGGTTTGTATCACTTGTCTAATGGATGGCAACTACACTTAGAAGATATTGGTAGAGTCGAAGCCTACCAGGTGGCTGATAAGAGCTTGAGATTCGAGCTTAGCTCCGCGTGGCAGCTTCTCATTAAGCACATAGGCTCTCGCTCCAATCACCTCAAGGTAAGCAACTAATAGCTTAATCCCCTTAACTTTAGTGTATGGGCAGCTCCAGCCAATCGCTTCGACTGGCGTATGATTGAGTAGGTATATTGCGGACATGACACACTTGTTGGCGTACTCCTTAGGTAGACCAGCGTGCAGTTAGATAGCTCTGCCTCAAATCACAATCGCCTTCCCTGCGCGCTTAATCGCTCCATTCTGAGCTTCTGTCGCTCTCGGCTCAATCGCAATTCTAAGGTCTCTGCATATCTTAAGCAGCTCAACGTATCTAGTCTCTATGTCCAGCCTCACGATGATAACCTGGCGATCAAACTGCTGCTTAATCTTGGCTAGCAGTCGCTTGAAGACTCGTGTGAGAGTAGATTTTGTCTTGTCTGGCATACAGCTTCCTTCATGCCACTTCGTGTCCTGGTCAATCATGTGGAATAGGTATTGGTCGCCGTTATAGCAATGCTCGCCTCGCTCTAGTAGCTGCACCAGATCAATACTGATGCGCTCGAACGGTTGGGTAGCTGGCTCGCGCGGTGGCCTCCGGCTGACCAGTTTCGTCAATTTCGACTGTATACAGATCTCACAGTCCTTCCACTTTGGTGCTGGGTTGCCGT
>NW_022984790.1:768644-770950 GCF_010094145.1 Didymella exigua CBS 183.55
TTAGAAGAAAAAGCATCTATAATTTATTATCACAGTCTATTATCACATACTTATGCTCTAAAGTATACAATAGTACAAAGTCTAGAGTAGTAACCTAGATTTTGCTAATAACTACCCATTCCTAGACCCTACCTAGCTACCCTACCTATACCTATACCTAGTCACGTGCTACCCTACCTATACCTATACCCAGTCACGTGCTACCCTATCCAAACCGTTTGGGTAGGGTACCTCATGTACCCTACCTAGTTCCTACCCATAAATCACGTGACTATACCTATACCCTACCCTACCCTACCCATCCGCCAGCCTACCTTAAAGTGTAGCTGCATACCCTACTAGTAGTACCTCTACCTAAAATACTATAGCAATCTAAGACACTAAGTAATATACACAAGTTTAGGTCTTAATATATGCTTATAAGCAACTCCTTCTAATAATTACTAAGTATAGTATAAGAGGGGTTCTTAAAGCTTATAAAAGGGGCTTAGGAGATACTATATAAAAATATCCTTATTAAGGCCTACATGCAAGAGCTTAAAGAGCAATTAGTAGTAATAACTAAGAGAAAATTGCGTAAGAGAAAGTAGATTAGTTTAGTGGCACACTTAAGTATAGCCTAGCAGCATCGCAGGTAGCTGCTAAGGCGTGTGTAGCAGCTTAGCTATCTAAGAAGACTTAGGGTAGAGGTAGTTAACTAGGAGCTTAGTTAACTGTTTAGCGCTGTAGGAACTACAGTAAGACTAGACACAACACACAAACATGCTAGGAGGGTATAGAAATATCTTCTAAATCTAATATAAGCACGCAGTATGCTAGGTTACTATTTAATAGCAAGTAGTTATAGTTATAGGAACTTTTGTTAGTTATGCTAAGAGAAAATGGCTAGTTTAGTGATATAGCTGGCTTAGTGATAATCTATATTATGCTAGGTTACTATTTAATAGTAAGTAACATAGATTATCACTAAGCTAGCTATGTCACTAAACTAGCCATTTTCTTTTAGCATAACTAACAAAAGTTCCTATAACCTGTTTTATCAGTGAGCGCCCCACCTCAGTGAGCGCCCCACGAACACCAGCGAGGCGTACGCGCAGCGACGTAGCTTAGCACCACAACACAAATTTTGTACTCTTACAACAGTATAGTATTATTTAGAAGTGTTGCTGTTATTTATATCCTTAATTTCTACCTTGCAGGTGCAAGAGTTGTGCCTAATCTCACTACAACAGCTGCAGCGTTGCCCTGCGCGCACCCTCTTCGCTAGCTCCTTACCCTCCTTACATCTACCACCCTCCCTTTTAGTAATTAAGTCTAATACCTTGCTAACTATTAATATCTCCTCTGCCTGTACGTAGCATCTCTTACAACTTTTACACTTTATTACTGCTTTAGTAGCAGTATTAAGGCGCACTATCTCTGCGCGCATTAACACTATCTTATAAGCTATCTACTGCGTGCCTTTTATTAGCTACCACACCTGCTTATTAAGTAAACTTGCTAGAGACCCTTAATAGATTTTTATCCTATTTTAAACTAGTGTTAATTACGCCTCTATTTCTTTAGCATTGCGTGGTGTTTTTGCCTCCTAAGCAGCATTAACTTGCTGTGGTGGAGTTTGCGTACGCAGCTGCACATCCAGCTTTAATAACACAGCCTGTAGATTATGTGGAGACAATCTAGCGCCTTAAAACCCTACGCAAGCATTCTCTCTTGTAAACGCCTTCTTAAAAGCTACTTTAAAGGCTAGTAAGAAGGTCTGTTTGCTAATATAGTTAATGTAATTATGTGCTAAGGCTAAGATCTAATTACTATACACGCACTTTAATAGCAAGAAACAGGCAACATTAAGTAGCTGCAGGAGGTGTAACAAGTGTAGAGGCATACAGAGGGCAATAATCTTCTTCTCCTTGCAGCAGTCCTAGAAATCTATTAAGCAATAGCTCTTATAGCCATTAATAATTAGCAGCCTATACGCTCCTACAGGCCTCACATGCGTATTAAAGTAATTAAGCTAGGCAAGCGCTAGATTGTTGTTTATCTAGCCTGTTAGGCTTACTTAAATAACCTAATTACGTAGGAGGTCCTTAGTAAACTAGTTAGAGATAAGAACCTTACTAGCAAAGATAAGGAAGGGTAGGATAATACACCCTATTGCGCTAACACCCTATATTAACATAGTCTACTTATAATTACTAGGCTAAAGCTTCTTTGCTTTCCTAGGTTTCTCTATGCCTGTTATAACAAGTTATAAAGATATCTTGCCTATTAGGAAGCTAGACTTGTTAAAGTTATATATGTTATTG
>NW_022984790.1:772015-782197 GCF_010094145.1 Didymella exigua CBS 183.55
ATTAGTAGGAATAAGCCCTAATACCTTAAAGGCCTTTTAGTAGTTAACCTTTATAAATATATTAAGGAATATGTCCCTAAAGGCTAGTAGGAAGCTTTTCTTATTAATATAGAAGATTTGTTAGTATACTAAGTCTTAAATATATTAGGAGTACTTACACTTTAATAGCAAGAAATAGACTATATTAAGTAGCTAGAGGATATATAATAAGTAAGGTAGTATATAGAGAGTAAGGATTTTATTCTCTAGTTAATAGTCCTTAAAATCCTAGTTAAGATAGCTCTTATAGCTGTCTAAGATAAGTAACCTATATACTCCTACCTAACACGTCTTTATATGCGTGTTAAAGTGCTTTAACTACTTAAGGCTAAGCATGTTATTTATCTAACTATTTATAGAGACTAAGAGCTTCTAATTATAGGGTATATCTGTCTCCTTATACTAGGCAGAGATATAGACGCGTCCTTTGTAGATAATAAAAGGCAGGGTTGCATACCTAGCAGCGCAGATGCTCTAGATAACAGTAACCTACTCGTGATCGCCTGGCTGAACAAGCTCTAGCCAAGCACGTCTCTCTAAGCCTGTTACAACCTTTAAAGACAAAGCAACACCTATCTAGAACCTAGTTTTATTAAAGTTGTGCATGTTATTATTGCAAACACTATACTTAACTTAAGTATCCTCTACTAGCTTAAACTACACGCTAATTATCTTAGGATCTTCCTGTAGTATCCTCTTTCTATCCTTAGCTTAATTAAAGCTATTTTAAGCTTGTCTAAACGCGTTATAAGCCTGCTAGCCTATTATTTGCTAACAGGCTCTTCACTACGCACACTAAGTATCTTATTAGCTATATCTGCCACCTTACATAGCTAGGGCGCAAATCCTTGCAAATTAAGGTTAAGTATATACTAGATAATTGTCTGCTCCTCTAGTATAGTAAGTTTCTAGCAATTAGCACATATGTCTAGTTAAAACGTGATATTGCAAAGGCAATTAGAGACCTGCTAATAAGGTATGTTCAACACTCTAGCAGCGCTGCAGATACTGCGAAATTAGCTAGCATAGAAGGCCTAGATAGCAAGGATAACTCTACCTTCTCTAGTAGTATTCTAAAGTTGTTGTTGTTAAGGCATGTTATATTAGGGTAAAAGGTGGTTGTGCTAATAGAAAGTAGCTAGTTTAGTAATTTAGCTAGCTTAGTAATAATCTACGTTAGTTGTAGTTGCAGTAACTTGTGTTAGTTGTGCTAAGAGAAAATAGCTAGTTTAGTGATATAGCTGGCTTAGTGATAATCTACGTTATAACGAGTGTATTGTGTTCTTCTGTGTTCGTTGTGTTGTTTGTATCTTTGCTCTCCAAGGCTCGCTGCGGGGTCTATTTTGATGACGTCTTTGTGATGCAGCTGAGGTAAGAGGTGCTCAACAACATGAGGAAGTAGCACCAGACCACCGCCAACAACAGGTGATCTGCTTCTCCTCTCAACCGTTACAGATTGTGTAGTGAGGTATAAGGCACGTTACATATAGCTGCAGCATGTCACAGTGTAAGCGTCGCGTCTTGTTTAATTGCCTGGTCCCGTGACTGGGATAAGCTCGACCGTCGTCGCTGAAGCGACTCCCGCCACGTACATTCCGCAGTGCCTTGATAACAACATCAAGGCGCGTGCTAGCGCCAAGTATTCCGCCTCTTCCTACGCTTTCTCAAGCATCCGAACTGTCGCCAGTGTCTTTTCCGCCGAGTTCTGCTGCCAGAACCGCGCCCTTGACTTAATTCATTTCTCGTTCGCCTGGTTCCGGGCGGCTCTTCCTACCTCATCACCTCTGGTGCTGACCGCAGCGCTGATCCGCCACCGTTCGTTGTCAGCTCGCAAGCTATCAGTACTGGTGCTACAGGGTATGTTCTTAGTAATGGCAATATCCTGGTCAGATTTGTGTCCCTGGAATGGTGTAGCGGACGGTGTAAACAAAGCTCAGAATGATGCATAACGTGACTCGCGTATTAGGTTCTGAGGTCTTTTAGCACATGTCTGCCTCGTGCATACAAAACTGTACAGTCTGATTCACATCTTCCCAGTGAAAACAAGCTCCCCTTAGAATCTCCAGGACCAGCCGTCGTGCGTCAGAGGCTCCATCGCCGGATGTGCGGCCTCTGCCTTAACATACTCTTCATCGATGGCTTTTCTCTTTGCCTCGCTCCGAACTTTCAACAGAACAGGCATGTGCTCGCCCGGATTGCCAGGCATCTCTCCAGGATAGTCTCTTGGATCCAATGGCAATTTAGCATTTGGCGCCGGAACAATTTCGAAAGCCCACACCAAGCGCATGATTGCAATCGCAAGTGAGCGTTCAGCGACGTGGTATCCAGGACAAATACGTCTTCCGGATCCAAACGCAAAGTGGTCGCGGTCTTTCACGTCGGCAGAGTTCTTGCTCTGCTCGCTGGTCGTCAGATCTCCCTCATATCGTTCGGGCCAGAAGCGCTCTGGGTCGGCGTGCCGATTTGGATCGTGACCAATAGCCCAAGCATTGAGGTGGATACGAGACCCGGCAGGTAGACGAACCCCGTTGTATGTCAGCTCTTTGGTCACTATGTGGGGGTGGCCGAGCGCAACTGGCGGGCGCCAACGCCAAAGCTCCTTCATCAGGTAGCGAACATATGGGATGGACTCGAGATCTTCATAAACCGGTAAACGTTGTGCGACTCCAACAACAGCTTCGATCTCAGCGAGTGCCTTGGCCTGGACATCAGGGAATCGCATCATGGCCTCGAGGAATGACCACGATGACATTTTTGATGTATCAGCAGCACCCATAATGAGCATGAGAGCCAGATAGGCAGCCTCCGATCGGTCGCTGAAACCCATACTCTTCTCGTCCTGCAGCACACGAGCCAGGAATGAGTCGTTCACTGTACCCGCCTTGATCGAATCCTCAACTCTTCGCTTACGCTCGTCGCACCATTTCTTGTTGTCCTGGAAGAGAGCTCTAGCTTTCTTTTCCCACGGCTTGAAAAATAGGGGTAGTCTGTCGAGGACTGGCAATATGTCTACAAGGTGCGAGCCTGGTAGAGTACCAAGGATCTGCTCCAAGCCGCTGCGGTAGATATACTCGATTGCTGGGTCTTTCTCGTCTGGAATGTCCATTCCAAATGTCTGGCTTGCGAATGCGCTGTAGGTGTACCGACCGATCTCGTTGAACAGTCCAACACTGTCACTGGCTAAGTCATAGTCGTTGGCGACTTGCTTCAAGAACTTCGCAGTCTCGAAGTGCAGGTACTCAATACCAGCATCAGCACGCGGCACGCTGGTCATGCCTTGCAAGATGACCTTTCTTTGCTGTTTCCACCGTAGATGACTTGCGTTCAAAAGCAGGACATTCTTTTGATCGCAAATCTGCTCATTGCTAACGATCCATCGTGGGCGCTCCGAGGTGGTGGCCGATGCTTTGTCGAAGATCGCTTTGACAGCCTCATCACTATTGATGAAGTATTGGGTGAATGGGCCAACTTGAACGCGAACGATCTCGCCACAGCTGCGAGCGTATTTTTCGAAGAGGAGATGTTGCGAGCCTGTTTTTGTGGACTTAATGACATCGAGGGCGTTGCCTAGAAATGGTACACCTGCTGGTTGTGGAGGCAATGGCAACTTTTTTCTGTCCTCCAGCCATGTCTGTAACCGTAAAAGTAGGTAGATAGTTGGTGCGCTCAGTAGAGCCACCACTAGAATCGATGAGGAGATCATATTGTTATTTCAATCCTGCCAATGCATATCAAACTCGAAGAGGCTTTTAATGAGAGGTGACAGTACAATGTTAAGTATGTTGTACAATCTAACCCAAACCCTGCGAAGCCACCCCCGCTCGGACAACTAAGCGACGGAGGTCTGATTGGATACGAAGCGCATCCGGTTGAGATGAGTGGCTTCATGCTTCCCCGGCCCTTCTCCATCCGCGACATCCGAGTGGCCTTAATCATCAGCTTTGGGGTGGTAAAATCTGCCTGTCCGTACCGGTATCAGAAGCAAGACCGAGACGTAAATGCCGTATTGGAAATGTTGTTTGTGATTGGCTCTTTGCGCCTGACAAGATGCTCTCGTGCCCACTTACCAGGGATTTGCGGAGCTCCGCATCGCTCGGGGCCCGGATTTTGAACATCGTTTGAAAGTCGGTAACCTCTTCTCTTCGTACAACACCGCATCGAATGTGCAAACGGTCATACCGTACATTAACTAGATGTTTCCATCCAGGGTTCTTCTTGAAGTTCCGCCGCATCCGCGCACTCCCCTGACGCTCGCTGCAAGAGCCCAACAGCTGACAGGGATGGGAGACAAGCAACGTGGGCCTCTGATCTGATCTCAGCCAAAAGTCTACTGTGTACAACGAGCGACAGCACATCCCCTCTTCAGAAGAAGGCCCTTGAGAGATAAGGAGCATGTGCAACCTTAGGTGTAGCGGCATTCGGTCACATGCAGAATTTGGGAAACCCCAGATACCATCTGGGCAGGAAAGGAGAGGAGATAGCCTCTGGAAGAGAAAGCAAGAGATAGCCACAGCATATGACATAGGAACCGAGATCGTAGGGAGATTTGAACTAGCAGCGGCGCGTTATTGTTATTTCAGGTACAGCAGCGCAGCTGTCTTGCGGTTGCCTGAAGGCTGAAGAAGCTAGATCGGAAATTTTGTAACGGTTGAGAGGAGAAGCAGATCACCTGTTGTTGGCGGTGGTCTGGTGCTACTTCCTCATGTTGTTGAGCACCTCTTACCTCAGCTGCATCACAAAGACGTCATCAAAACAGACCCCGCAGCGAGCCTTGGAGAGCAAAGAGACAAGCAACACAACAACACACAGAACACAATGCACTCGTTATAACGTACTCTATCACCGAGCCGGTCATATCACCGAACCAGTCAAAATCTGCCAAGACCAACACAACTCCGCACTTTACAGTATGTCTCAACAACATCACGACTTATTGCTTCATTACAAAGGGAGACTGCAGCTTGCTCTCTAGGCCTATAATACTGGACAGTTTCAGAGCCATCGGGCTGCTGCTGCTACGTTTAACGTTAACCAGCGCAGGCTCTCTGAACGCGCCAACAATACTCCATTTTGACTCAACGTACGCGCAAACTGCTAGAAGCTTACTGCAACTAAAGAGCAGACAATTGTCTAATATAACGTAGATTATCACCAAGCCAGCCATATCACTGAACCAGCCATTTTCTCTTAGCACAACTAACACAAGTTACTGCAACTACAACTAACGTAGATTATCACCAAGCCAGCCATATCACTAAACTAGCTACTTTCTCTTAGCACAACTAGCTTTTACCCTAACACAACATGCCTTAACAATAACAACTTTAGAATACTACTAGAGAAGGTAGAGTTATCCTTACTATCTAGGCCTTCTATGCTAGCTAATTTCGCAGTATCTACAGCGCTGCTAGAGTGTTAAACGTACCTTATTACATCAGGAAAAGTTTTTCCATTGTCGAAATCAGGAAATCATGGCATTGTACTGTGGGCAACAGTAGGACTTGTAGGCCTACAACAGTTATTTAATAACGTAGATTATTACCAAGCCAGCCATATCACTAAACCAGCCATTTTCTCTTAGCACAACTAACACAAGTTACTATAACTACAACTACTTACTATTAAATAGTGACCTAGCATACTGCGTGCTTGTATTAGATTTAGAAGATGTTTCTGCACCCTCCTTACACGTTCATGCGTTGTGTCTAGTCTTGCTGCAGTTCCTACAGCGCTAAACAGTTAACTAAGCTCCTAGTTAACCACCTCCACCCTAAGTCTTCTTAGATAGCTAAGCTGCTACACACGCCTCAGCAGCTACCCGCGATGCTGCTAGGCCATACTCAAGTGTGCCACTATGCTAAATCTGCTTTCTCTTACGCGATTTTCTCTTAGTTATTACTACTAATTGCTCTTTAAGCTCGTGCACGCAGGCCTTAATAAGGACGTTTTTATACAGCATCTCTTTAGCCCCTTTTATAAGCTTTAAGAACCCCTCTTATGCTATACTTAGTAATTATTAGAAGGAGTTACTTACAAGCTTAGATTAAGACTTAAACTTATGTATATTGCTTAGTGTCTTAGATTACTACAGCATTTTAGGTAGAGGTACTACTAGTAGGGTATGCAGCTGCACTTTAAGGTAATCTAACACTACCTACATGTTAGTAGGAACAAGCCCTTATACCTTAAAGGCCTTTTAGTAGTTAACGTGGTCCACCACCGAGCGAATCACCCCACCGAGCGAATCACTAAATGCAACAATACCGTGTCCGTGCGCGTGATGCCCGGATTCGCGTGATGCCCCGAAACACCAAAACAAGCACCTGCAAACATGAGGCTGTAGAGCTACACAGAATAGCTATTATCACGAGATTTTGTAGTGGATAAATCTATACAGATGTGCGATTGTTCTGGCTACCCAAACTTCTTACGTGGAGCAATTTTGCGGCCACAGGAGTTGTATACAGGTGGTGGTGATAGAGAGCGCGTCGCATCAATAGCATGACTACTACTACCTCCACCACTACGCTTTTTTGTTTTTTTTGGCTGCAATTGACGTGAGGCCTGCCGCTTAGCCTGATTAGGCAATTGGGTACTTTTCTCAGCGTTTTTATCGTGTTTTTGGACCTCTCTGGCAGCCTTGCGTTTTGCTACTTCTTCGGCCTCCTTAGCACGCTCTTGGTCACGCTCTTTCTTCTCTCTTGCCCGCTTCTCACGCTTCTCCTGAGCAATTTTCTCGTTGTATGCCTTATTAGCACTCCTTGTCTTAGCTCTCTCACTCTTTTGGAGTTCTTCTGCCTCCTGGTCTTGTTGTTTTGCCCTCTCAAGTGAGCGTGCTCTCTCTACTCTGCTTGGAGAGTAGAATTCTGCTCCACCATGATAAGACTCTAATGGCAGAACTTTCCTCTTATTCTTGTGCTTCTTCTGAGTCTTTAGAACCTCTTTCAGGCCTCTAACCTCGTGGTGGAGGAGAGAATTCTAGATTAAGATGTGGTGGAGTGATCAGCTAATCTTTTTTAACTCCTTACTGCTCTTATCCTTAGCCACCTTGCGTAACAGAGTCTCAATCTTGAGCCAGTCCTTGCCAGAGTAGACTGAAGAAGAGCTGCTGTTGCTATCAGAGGCCTCAGGGGTATCCTTTGCGAAGCGTTGGAGGATAACGTTGGGTTGAAGAGGTTGGTTGGTTGGTTGGTTGGTATTCATTTTACGTCTAGTTGATGAGGATGAAGTCCATCATCTCGCCTCCCGAAGGGCATATACGACGTGCTAAGCTATGGAATTACAGTGCTGCCACTACCTTAGAAAGCATTTCTTGCCTGCGCGGATATTACTACCATTTCAGAACTACAGCTCCCCGTCCAGTTGAGGAGACTGAGCTGTGTGTGTACATTAGGGTGGATCCCTTGTGTGTGTTTAGAGGCAGTTAAGTGCCAGAGAAGTGGGAGAGAGGAAGAGTAGGAGGGAGAGTAAGGAAAGAGTACAGTTGTTTGCTGCTGTTGCAGCACAGGGTGAGCTACCAGGGGCAGACCTTGGTGTAGTACTGTGTGAGTTGGACAAAGGCTTCAAAAGCCTCTGGATCCCCAATCAGCGCGGCAGTATACGCTAGGCCATCGTTCCGGCTGGATGGTGGTATAGGTGGTCGAAGTGGCCATCGGCCAAAGGCTCCTAGGGTCTTGCGGCAGAGCGCAAGGTGCTCTGGCGTCTTGTCGCGTCCGCATGAACAGGTGAGTGTTGCGTTGTTGTGGCCAAACTTTTGGTGGTACCATGCGAAGTCGCCGTGCATAGATCGAATTGAGAGCAGTCTGGCTAGGGTGGCTCTTGGTAGGTCTAATTCACGTAGTCTGCTGTGAAGTGAGTAGCCTAGCTCCCATCTTCTGTACCATGTAGAGAGGCTTTCTTTCTTCTTAGACCACCAGGTCTGCTGTGTGTCGTGCAATGTTTTGCGAGCGATGGATTTGATGCCTGCTAGTGTAGGAACAGCAGCCTTTCCAGTAGGGAGTGATGGGTAGTGGGCTTCAAGGTTTGCTAGCCTATCGGCCGCTTCGTTTCCTTCGATGCCTAGATGTCCAGGGGCCCATTTGACAGAGACGTCGTGTGTCTCCATGGCACCATGGCACTCCAGGAAGGCCCATTGAGAGGTAGGGGATGCGCTGCCCTTTAGGCACCATATAACTGAGGTGCTGTCTATGCACAGCCAGATTCGGCGAGTGTTAAGGGCTGGTTGTCTTATAGTGTGCTGGAGGCCCCTCCATGCTCCTACTGCTTCCGCGTCAAAGACGTGTGAGGTAGGGTGGAGTGATCCGCGTCCACTCTGCAGTTGTTTTCTGCCCTGATACACTGCAAAGCCGTAGGTGACCCGCTTTTCTCCTTCCTTTGTGTACTGTTCAGAGCCATCTGAGAAGATGGTGACGTCTAATGGTGGGAGCTAAGCCCACCATTCTTTAAACGCCTTAGCTGCTGTCTTTTTGTCTATTCCAAGCGTTGGGTCTGTTTGGCAGCCAGGTGAGTAGTGAGGGGATGTTAGTATTGTCCTAGGTATCTCAGGCAGAAGAGATCCTAGATACTGGACTTTGGTCTGCATTCGTTGCAGCTTTCCAGCTGTCCGGCCTATACTCATCCTTACGGCTACTGTGCGGCTGGCCAGTGGGTGTTCTGCATCTATAGTGCGTAGATGAGTCGCAAAACGGAGTTTGGCTTCTTCTAGCGCAGTGGCAGCTGAAGGTAGTCCGGCGTCTCGGAAGAGAGTAGCAGTAGGGGTTGTTCGCCACACTGGGAGGATGCCTCTTGCTGCTAACGCTAGTGTTTTGTCCATGACAGCTATGTGCCACCCGACATAGGTGCTGACTTGTGCTGGTCTGCCAGGTTTGAGTGTGCGTGGAGGTTTAGTTCGGCCTCTGTACCAGCACTCAGCCCCATACAGAAGAGACGGGTATACGCAGGCCATAGTGGCCTTGCGGAGGGAGCTGGCTGGTGGTCCGTGTGCCGAGTTTGCTAGGCTGCGGATGTGATAGGCTACCTTAGCCGCCTTTGCGTTGTGCGTGGCTACATGCCGCTTGAAGGTGAGCTTGCGGTCAAACCAGATCCCTAGCCATCAGAGGGCTAGCTGGGTTCTTGACCCGCTTGGTAAGATTAGATTAACTGTAAGCTGCTCGTCTACCACACAGGGTGGCGCGTAGCTGCTCTTTTGTCGGGTGAGGTGGATCATTTCTTGTTTTTCTGGCGCAAAGGTGACCTTGTTAGCTGTGCCCCATGCTCTGATCTGTCGTAGGTCTGCTGCTAGGAGCTCAACATTCTTATCTAGGGAGTGTGAGGCTTGGTATAAGCATATGTCATCTGCGTATCCAAATCTCTTCTTTGTGTCCATAGACAGCAGCTCTGCCAGATAAAGTGTGTACAGGACTGGGGAGAGTGGTGAGCCCTGCGGCGTGCCGCAGTCGACTAGGTAGCTAGGGGTAGTGACTTGACCTAGGCGGACTTGAATCCTTCGATTAGTTAGGAAGGAGTGGATGAAGAGGATAGTCTTTTGTGGCCATCCCTGTTGGGCCATCCGGTGAAGCAGGCGATTCTTGAGAAGAGCGTCAAAGGCGCCTTGCACATCTAAGGTGACCATTGTGACATGCTGGCCTTTTGCCCACGCAGCTTCTGTGTCGTGAGTGAACGCTGCAGTAAGATCTACTGCTGATCGCTTTGGGAGGGCGCCTCCATGCTAAGGGCTAAGGATTTTGTGGGTCATAGCAGTCCACGCGATTCTCCTAGCCACTGTTCGTTCAAGCCCCTTTCCAATGCAGGAGAGGAGTGCTATAGGCCTCCATGATCGGGGTGACGTCCGATCTGTCTTTCCCACCTTAGGTATCATGGCTACTTCTGCCAGCTTCCATTGTGCAGGAAAGTGGTTCAGTTCAAGGCACCGCTGAAAGATCCGTCGTATAAGTTCTCCAACCTGGGCCCAGCAGGCGCGGAGCAGTCGCACTGTAGAGCGGTCAGTGCCTGGGGAGGTGCTGGTAACCCCTATTGTGTTTCGCTCCGACTCCTCTAGTGAGATGTGCGTGCTCCATGGGAGAGGGGCCGCAGTCTCCTGATCTGGGTGGTGGCTGAGATCGTCATCCGCTGTGTACCGATTAAGGACTTCTTGTCTAAGTGCCT
>NW_022984790.1:783897-798297 GCF_010094145.1 Didymella exigua CBS 183.55
AGTCATAGTGGGCTTGATTATGTGTCCATGCACCCGGCGAGGGGCAGCAGGGCAGTTAGAGTGACTAGCTGGGTGCGGGCCATGGCAATTCGCACACTTGGCTTTGTGAGGACAGTTAACCCCATAGAGCCCTTGGTGTCTATCTGTACGGTCGCCACAGTTTGCACAACAGGCTACTCAGGTACAGTGGGCAGCATTGCAGTATTGTTGGCAGCCTGGATTATGTTGCTGTATAGCAGGGTGTTTGTGGATTTCTTTAGAGAACTGGCTAGTGCCAAAGAGCTGGAATGAGCGGACTGGCTCCTTGTATGATATGATCCAGGTGGTCAGGCCGTTCTGGTTGGCCCCGTGTCGTGAGGTTCTGCAGCTAACTGGCTGCTTGCCTGTTTGTGAGCAGACCTCCTCTTCTACCAGCTGGGTGGTAGTAGGTAGTTCTGTGCCGTCTAGAGTCCAGAACGAGCTGGGTACTCCTTGTACAGCGTAGTTAATCCAGTGTTCTAGGACTCTGATTGCGTCTCCGCCTAGGGCTCCTACTATAAGCTCCTGGTTTTCTTAGGTCAGAAGTTGGTCTCTAATTGTTCTACTTGCTGGCGTAATTGCCCAGCCAGTGTTAATTGGCGAGGCAGTAGGGATGTCTTTAAGGGTGATTCCTTCTATGCTCTTGCATACTGCCTGCCTTACTGCAAAGGGAGAGGGTTGTTGCAGTCGCGTTGATGGATTAGAGATAGCAATGAAGATTCGATTGTCCTCTTTTGGCTTAGCTAGTGGTCCAGGCTGGGACCTAGCAGGGAACAGGGGCCTGCCGCTGCCCCTATTCTTTGGCGCTGAGATTTGGGGGTCTCTGGCTACGTCCGCCCAAGAGCGGCGTCCTGATTCTTGGCTCCTAAGGTTGCTGTGATTGGTGTCACTGCTCCAGCGGGAGCTTGGGGGGGAGTTGCTTGGGGAGATGGAGGTTAGAGCCTGGATGACTTTCTGCTGCAGCTCTGCGGCGATCCTGGCTTCCTGAGGGTTAGTGTAGCCCTCTGCGTGTTGATCCACAGCTGCGGCGAAGGCCGTGGTGATAGTGTTCCGAAGCTGGACAATTTGCTGAGTCTCAGTGATGTAGCGTTGGACGGCATCGTAAACTCTGGGTTTGGGAGCGCCCCCACCGGGGTTCTGGCTGCTCAGCGGGGGTGCTTGATGGTGCACGTCCCTCTGAAGCCGTCTTGGGGCGCGGGAATTGAGATGTTGAGGGGACTCAGGGTCTGGGGACCCCGTGTGATGGGAAGGAGGAGGCTCTGCCATCCTACTAAGCTCCCTTGCGCGTCGCGCAGGGGACCTAGACAGACACTAGAGGTACTCCCAGAGTGGCCGCAGCGTGCTGGGTCAGTTGCTGGTATTTTTGGGGCCTCTGTGAAGGAAGCCCAAAAATCAAAAGATTGGTGTTCGGTGGGTTGAAGAGGCTCTATACCTGTTGCCTCAAAGGACCTGAGTATCAACTCCTGAGTAAACGTACTAACCCAGGCCTTCCAGAACAGGTGGAAGAAGTCACCCTTCTTAATTACTGACAGTCCTTGGCTATTGTGAAGGTGTGTTGTAAGCTCCTTTGAGTACGCAGTTGAGAGAGGCTTAAACATCACCACATCAAGTGGTTGAAGCGTGTGGGTTGAATGAGGTGGAAAGATAGCTAGGAGTATCTTGTTCTGATCGCAGTAGTTGATAAACTCTATCGTCAGGTGAGACCCGTGGCCATCAAGGATAAGTAGGCGGTACTTTCTCCTTGCTTTCTCCTTGGTGTAGCGATCAAAGACCTGTTTCAACCAGGCAAGGCCTGTATTATTGTTGGTCCACCCTGTAGGTGTTGAGGAAACAAAGGCAGAGTGCTCTCTTGACTGTATTTCCTCTACCCAGCTCGATTGGATAGTGCTGTTGGCAGACTCATAGAGGATGCCTGGAGGCAGTGCTGATCCATCACCGCACACACAGGCTAGCACTGTTATCCAAGCACGATTGCCATCTTGGAGTGTTGCTTTAACCTCTCCCTTATCCCACATACGCCTGCTGAACACGTGCTTTGTTCTAGTAGTAACTCCAATCATAAAGCCCTTCTCATCCATATTGTACGTGTCTGCAGGGTTGACCTTATATTGGCTAATTTTTGACTGTAACAAGTCAAAGTAGAGCTTGTACTTGCTGTATGAATCGGCGTTGTGGCGATTGGCGTCCATACCCGTTGAGTAGTGGGAGATGAGGTGGATTGAATAGTTGTTGATGAAGCGCGTAACCCAGCTCTCACTGACTAGCTCTGAGGCTACTGATGACGCGAAATTCTGTATCATCTTGCGTGTAGGAGGTATATGACGAGCAGTAAGCTCTTGTATATACTTCACAAGCTCCTTCTCTTGTTGTTGGGTGAGCTTCTGTTGGTTGATGATCTTGGTGTTGTGGGGTACTTGAAGATGCTTGTGCCTTCGGCTTAACGTTGAACGATCAACACCAAACCTCTCTGATATTTTAGTGTAAGAGAAGTCCTCTCCTGGCTCCAGCGCATTAATTGCTGCAATTGCTGACTCAATTGGACTCATGGTTGTTAAGTTATCGCGCGTACAAAAAGTGGTACTTTGGTGTTGGCGGGGCGTCACGCGAATCCGGGCATCACGCGCACGGACACGGTATATCTTTGAACGTGAATAACTCAACACAACAACAAGATATAATAGTGCGCAATAGCTTAAATTAATTGCCTATCTCTACTGTATCTTTCTTGCATGTACGCTTGTGTCAGCCTAGCACCTCAGTTCATACGGTACACTGTGAACTGCACCTCACGTGACTGTGTTAGTCACCTGCTTACTTATCTGGTTGTGTATATAATTGCTCGCTGTAGCTCCCTCAATACAACAACCTTCTACCTTATTTGTATCTGCCCTGTGCTCCTACATCCAACAGTTATAAGCCTAGTATCCCCACACTACGCTGCGATACTTAAATAAGATTATTTACCCTTTTTTTTTTTAATTAATTGCTATACACGCTGTACACAAAGTACACGTCATCCCTATAATCCTCCTATTGTTGCATGCCTGCTGTTGTCGCAACCTTTTAAGATTATTTCTTGTCTACTAAGGCCATCTCTACGCCTCTAGTACTTTTAATTATTATACACGTTGTACATGTTGTTACTACAATCCTCCTATTACTGCGTGCCTACTATTATTGCATTTACGCAATACTGTAAGAACTAGTTCTTATACTTTAAGGTTTTACCTTATTTTCTCTACTAATTAGTAAGGCAGCTCTTTTGCTACTATAGCTACTACAATCCTATAAGGTTCTGTAGACTAGATACCTTAGTACACTGCTAAACAACAATACACTACAATTAAGGGCGTATAGTAGTACTATAATCCTAATTTAGCTACTCTGTCTCCACTACCTGTTGCAGAGCTATCTAATAAGGCCTTAGTGGACAAGTAGAAGATCTAGGAGATTAAGTCTAAACGCTAGGAGTTAATCTAAAAAGTAATTAGTAAGGTTAATCTTAAGATCCTACGCACTGTCGCTACGTCACATGTCTACCTTATTAATAGGGCAGAGCACAACAATCCTTAGAGTCAGCTTACGACGCTCTGAAAGCATTTCAAGGTCACAGACCAGCAGCGCAGGCTAGAGCTTGCTGCCAAGTACAGCGATATTCAGAAGAAGCCAAAGAACCAGAGCACCCAGGCCTAGCTGGACGAATACTCGCAGATCACATCTCAATGTGCTCAGGAGAGCATGCCAGAGATGACAGAGACCCAAGCACAGTGGCGATTCATCCATGCTGTACAGGACTTAGGAGATGAGGCATAGGCTTAAGCCTAGTTCCTCGCCATAGAGCAAGGCGAATTAAATGCCCTTCTGCTAACTCCTACCCTGCAGGATTTAATTAGCTAGTATTAATAAACAGTACCTATAGCCTAAAACACAACTTAGCTACTAGGAAGCTTTATATCTCTGTCTATTACAGAGCCTAAGCTAAATAATTACCTAAAGAAGGACTAATTAATAGGTTAATTAACGTGCGTCTGTAGGCTCCACCTATTAGTACTCTAGTGCTTTACTCTTAATCCTAAGGCTAAAGGCAGGTTTAAGGACTTTAAGCCTAGCACAAAGGCCTTATCTAAGCTTATTGTATCCTTTTAAAACAAGGATACGCTTAAGAAGGTCAAGAAGGCCTATAAGGACGCTGGCATACAATAGACGTTCAACCTAGAGAAAGCTAAGGCTGAGATAGCTAAATGAAAAAACTCTGCATCACGTCATGCTCATTAGGCCGATACTGCTTCAGACTGTAGCTCCGATGGATACGCGTCCAATACAGCCTGTCTCAAGCAGCCCTTGCAGCTGCTGCAGTCCAATACTGCACTATCGCTGCACGCTCAATCGCTGCAGCACCAATGGGTCATGGACCCTAGATCAGACGTTCATATCTGCAACAAGGCAGGATCTAATTAGAAGTAGACAAAGCTTCCTTCCTCTTAAGACACTGTATAAGCAGGCTGTAACTTGTATTAGATACAAGCCTAGGGAGAGGTAACTCTTAATATAAAAAGGGGTAATTAGACAGCCTTAATCACGCTTAAGAAAGTAGTATATATCCTAGGATATATAGCTAATATCTTTAGCCTAAGCTGCTGCAAGAAGATCTACTTTAATTTAATAACAAACACGCTCTTTAGAGAGGATAAGTTACTCTCTCTCTTTATAGACCTTAATTAAATTAGAGGTTACTAGTTCTTAAAAGCTTAAGACACTAAACAGCCTTTTCAGGCTACAGTAGCTGCTTCTACTTAAGCAAAATCACCTCAAGTTGTCACTGCAATAAAAGCTTATTAGCTGCTCAGCCATCTAAGCCATTAGGCTATTAAGCATCTTAAAAACTCTATAACTAGCCTTACATTAGGCACTAATAGAAAAGGAGAACAATAGACAGATTCTTGCATCCCTTGTATTAAGGGCAAGATAAAGGAAGATGTTAGTTAACGTCCTTAAGCTAATAAGGCTTACTGCCCTTTCTACTGCATTATTGTGGACATTATTCAGCTCTAAAAGCATGGTGAGGCCTGCTATAATAGTGATGTATAGGCACTACATGCAGTATGTAAGTACACGAAACTACATAAGATCTGTACTCTTAAGGATCAACACAAGGCTACTATTGTTCCTGCAATTACATGTCTTATTAATAAGATTGAGCGTGTATATAGCTACTAAGTAGCTATAGTCTTCATGGACAGAGACGTAGGATATGGACGAGCTGAGGCTAGTTTAGGCTCTTCTGCTTAAGAGATCCTCTTATCAGCTAGCATTAAGGTTAAGACAAGGTCTCCTAATACTCCTGCACAGCTAGGGGGTGCTGAGCGAGCTAGTGCTATTATTGTTACTGTTGCTAGGGTTCTTTGTATCTATGCTAGTCTACCAAAGATGTTGGCCAACGAGCTAGTCTGCACAGTAGCAAGGCTGCTCAACATTACGCCTACAAGATCTATTAACTAGCGCACACCACATAAGATAGTTACTAGCGTCTGCCTAGACCTCTCTCAACTCTACGCTATTAGAAGCTATGGATTTGTGCTTAACAAGCACCTAGCTAGAGGAGATAAGCTTGAAGATTGCACTTTTAAGGGATTCCTCCTTAGCTATAACGCCTCGAACATCTATTAAGTATAGCTGCCAGCCACAAATTGCGTTATCTGCGTACGCGACGTACGCTTTGTAGACAAGCTTTACAAGGATAAGCTGTCTGCTCTACCTGTAAGGTCTTATATTGTTAAGACTGCACACATTCCTAAGAAGGAATACAATAGTAAGACTATTATTGTTGCTTAGCTAGTGCAGCAGCAACAGGCTGTAGTTACTCCAACTCCTGCACAGAAGCAAGTACAGCAACTGCCTTCTCCTACTACTACTGCTCGTAGTACACCTGATTCTTACGACTGTCCTAATCTAGCTAAGCAATAGCTATTTTAGGAGTCCTCTGCTGCTGCACAGCACATAACACCTAGGGGGTGGAACTCTAATAAGAACCCTAATAAGGACTTAGATATAATTAGAGCTGCTACACCTAACCTAGTCACGCATACGCTATATGTCCTAGATTAACATCAGAACAACGCTCCTTAATAACAAGATCTAGATCTCTCACAGGACAACATTATTACTAGTAGAAGACACTGCTAGGTGCACTTTATTAAGGCTAGTCCTTTAACTAAGTACTATGCCTTTGCTGCTATTATTTAGCAATCACGTGAGGCTACTTCTCTTGCCTTAGAACTTAGGATTAAGCCTGATCCTACTCGCCTTTATCAAGATAATCTTCCTCCTCCACTACATTACTGGAAGGAGCTCCAGCACCACCCACACAGGAAGCAGTTTACAGCTGCTGCCTATACTAAGTTTAGTAACTGCTGGAACAAAGGCACCTTCGCAAAACTAGATATCACAGTCTTATACATTAATGACGCTGTACCTTTAATGTGGGTTTTTACCTACAAGTTTGATAAGGATGGCTATCTACTTAAATACAAGGCTCGCCTTGTAGTGCGCGGGGACCTGCAGGAGCAGTACGGCGATACCTACGCAGCCACTCTAGCAGCACGGCTTTTCCAAGCGCTTATGGCCCTTGCCTGTGCCTTCAACCTCAAGGCCATGCAATACGATGTGCTAAACGCCTTCCTCAACGCTCTGCTAGATCGTACTCTATATGTGAGAACTCTAGATGGATTTCAGCACAAATGCGGTTAAACACTGCAACTTCTACGTGCTCTCTATGGCCTTAAGGAAGCTCCTCGCCTGTAGGCAATCTACTTCTAGGAATTGCTTTAAAAGCTAGGCCTACACCCTGTTCAGGGCTTTCTATGCCTGTGGATGAATAATAGGGTTATTCTCTTCTTCTATGTGGACAATATCATCATCCTGTACCACATAGACTATTGGGAGGACTTTCAGCAGCTTGAACAGCAACTAATCAAGCTCTACAACCTGCGCCAGATTGGCGATGTTAGATGGTTCCTTAGTATCCAAGTTGAACGCGTCCTGGCTAGCCGTTAGCTCTACCTTGTTCAGGATGCTTTCATTAATAAGGTCTGCACTAAGTACAACCTTATCTATACTAATAGTAGATACCTATCTACGCCTCTCTCTTCTACTTTAAGGCTATTGCCTTATAATAGCCTTTTAGAGCTATTAAACACAAAGGCCTACTAACGCCTTATAGGCAATCTTGCGTACATTAAGGTTATGACTTGACCTAATGTAGCACATGCTCACTCTGTCCTTGCAAGGTTTCTTACAAACCTAGGACTAATACACCTCTCTAAGATTAAGCATGTGTGGCAGTACCTGTACAGAACTAGGTACCTAGCTATTAGTGCTTAAGGGGGTGAGCCTACACAGACCTACGCTACTAAGATTAATTTAACTACTCTAACCTTCTTTAGTGCTGCTAATGCATTATTTAGAGATAATGTTAAGACTTGTTAATTGTCTACTAGATACGTGTTTATGCTCTATAGCATGCTAATTAACTAGAAAGCTACTGTACTTTAATTAGTTACTTAATCTACTACTAAGGCTGAGCTGTACGCTCTCTCAGCCGCTGGCGTTAAATCACAATACTAGGATCGCTTCTGCCGCAATATTGGCTTCACGCTGCATACCAAAAAGGCTCTCTGGTGTGACAATGCACAGACTGTACGCCTTGTTCAAGGTGATGCAGATCGCATCTAAACAAAGCTTCGCTATGTTAATATACACTAGATGTGGCTTTGCTAGGAGGTAGACTCTAGAAGAATTGCTGTTAAGTAGAAGCCTACTACTAAGATGCCTGCTAACAGCTTCACAAAGCTACTTCCTTAACAGAAACACAAGAACTTTATAGGCTAGCTTAGCTTAAAGGACATTCATCACTTAATAGTTAGGGACTCTCCTTGCCCTCTACCCCTTAGTTAGCTAAACTAGCTGTGCAGTATGCGTAAGCATCTTACTCTCTTAGTATTTTTCCTTGTTTTGTGAGGTTTCTATCTAACATAGAATCCTTAGGGGGTGTGTTAGCCTAGCACCTTAGTTTATATAGTACACTATGAACTGCACCTTACGTGACTGTGTTAGTCACCTGCTTACTTATCTAGTTGTGTATATAATTGCTCGCTGTAGCTCCCTCAATACAACAACCTTCTGCCTCATTTGTATCTGCCCTGTGCTCCTACATCCAACAGCTTGTTATGTCCTGTGTTGCCACACCTCCTGCAGCGCGGAATACTCCTGCTGCTAGCACCTGCCTGCACCCTCTCCTCACGCCTCTCTGCCTCAAGTCGAACCTCAGCATCCCCCTGGGTAACTATTACCTCTACCTCTGCCTGTGATAGGGTCCCCCCCTTCTGTATTCGCTTCTTCTTACGCTTTTTACGCTCAGAAGCAGCCTAATTTGCTTGCTCAAGACTATCTATCCTAGCTTCAAGCAACGTGTGTGAGTGTACCTTTAAAGTTAACCCCTTTTTAACCTACAGCACTATCTTAAGAATAGACTTAGGTAAGGAACTCCTATAGTCCCTTATCCTCTTAAGAATTAGTGTTGTTTAAGCCTCTATTTCCTAGGCGTTGCTTAGTGTTTTAGGCTGCTAAGGGGTACTCCTAGGTAAAGGTAGTGTTAGTGTATGAGGCTTTACTTCAAGCCTTAATAGCACCACCTCTAGGTTATCTAGAACTAAGCTAGTTACTCTAAAGCTTGATAGGATATTGTCTTTTAAGAAGGCCTGGTCAAATACTAGGGTAAGTGCAGCCAGGAAGGCTTTCTTGTTAATGTGGTTAATATAGCAGTTTGCCAAGACTTAGATCTCCTCCTTATACGCACGCTTTAGGGGGGCAAAGCAACCTACATTAAGCAGCTAAAGGATGTGTGAGGTGTAAGGGGGTATATAGAGGGTAATAATATTGTTCTCCTTACAAAGATCCTAGAAGGCAAGTGACTTGTAGCTCTTGTGGCTATCAAGAATTAGTAGTCTGTAACTACCTACTTTCTTAACCTCTGTGTGCTTAATAAAGTGCTGTAGCTAGGTAAGCCTAAGCTTATTTATTGTCTATCTATTATTGCTAACCCCTATTCTCCAATCCTAAGGGTTATAATACTAGGCCTAGTCGTGGTTCTTAGCTTTAAAGATAATAAAGGGTGGGATAACCTACCCTATAGCGTTAATAGCGGCAATTAACGTCACCTACTCCCTGTTACTAGGCTAAACCCTAAGTGGCTTAAGGCGCCTCTTAGAGGCTGTGACTACCTTCACAGACCCCCTAACGCCTATCTAGAAGCTAGTCTTATCAAAGTTGTACGTGTCTTAATCTAGGATACTATACTTAGCTTTAACGTTGCGTACAAGGTTGAACTAGGGGCTGATAATAGCTGGATTACTGCAGAGGACTCGCTGGTGATCACGGAGTCAAGTCACCTGAGATTTGACCTTAGGCCGGCGTTGGATCAGCCTATAGGCCCAGTTCTCCCCAACCTGGCCACTACTACGCTTAGCTAGTAGCTGGTCAGCCATTCCACGTACGTGGCTAAGCGTAGGGCAAAAGCCTCTAGCGTCAAGCTTCCTTATGTATTGTATAACTGCCTCCTCTTCATGCTTCTGAAGCTTAGATGAGTTAGGGTGGGTATTGCGTTGTGGGGTTCTTCTAGCGCCTTGATGGCTAAGTGTACTTTAAGGAACCCTGTAGATAGCAGCAGCGCGTTGCTGGCTTAGTGACGCGTTAGATTTTATTGCTTAGGTAGTAAGTATAACTCTATCTGCACAGGAAAGTAATTCAAGATCAGGTTGTTAAGCCATTGTAATTAATAGTAGAAAGTGTTGTGGTCTTGGCAGAGTGATTCGCTCAGTGGGGTGATTCGCTCGGTGGTGGACCACGTTAACCTTTATAAATATATTAAGGAATATATCCCTAAAGGCTAGTAGGAAGCCTTCCTTATTAATATAGAAGATGTGTTAGTATGCTAAGTCTTAAATAACGTAGTTCACAAGCAAGCGGTCCAACCTAAGCGAGTGGTCCACCTAACAGAGTTAAGATGATTGCAATGCATATACTGCAGCACCACCACCACTTACTGCAATTTGCAGGTGATAGAGATACTATTTAGACTCGTTGCTATTAGATACATCTACAATTTCAACTGCACAGGTGCGAGTGTTGTGGCTAGTCTCTCCACAACATCTGCAACGCCTCTGTGTGCGCACCTTCTTTGCAGGCTCTCTGCCCCCCTGCTGCCCACTACCCTCCCTTTTAGCTATTAAATCAGCTACCCCACCTACTGTAAGACTCTCTACTGCCTAAATATACTTCCTCTTTTAACCTCTAACCTCTGTTGCTATCTCTACTGCCTTGTGAAGCCCTGCTATTTCCTGTCGCATTAACACGCTATCATGCCCTATCTGTGCAATGCCCTTGTTTAGCTGCTTAACTACTCTAAGCAGAGGAGAAACTAGGGAATCTCTGTGCAGTTGTACACGCTCACAAACCAGCGTTAACTAAGCCTCTATCTCACAGAGGTTGCTTAGAGTTTTTAATTCCTATAGGGTGTCCTCTAGCTTTAGTAGAGTTAGCGTACAAAGGACCACATTAAGCTTTAATATCACCACCTCTAGGTTGTGTGGAACTAGTCTAGCGCCCCTAAAGCCTGCATAGATGTTCTCCTTTGTAATTAACCTCTTAAAAGCTGCTTTAAAGGCTGGTAGGAAAGCCTCCTTCTTAATCTGCTTAGAGCTGTACTGTGCTAAGCTACTGATCTTATTACTATATGCCCGCTTTAAAGGCGAAAAGCAACCTACATTAAGTGGCTGCAGCAGGTGCGACGAGTGAGCAGGCATACAGAGAATAATAATCTTCTCTTCCTTAACGTAAACCCCCAGCACCCGGGCCAACCCAGCACCTGGGCCATTTCTTGCCAAGACCACAACTATTAATATTAACACGTAACGTGTTTCACAAGCGAGCGCCGCACCCAACCGAGCGCCGCACTTTCAACAACAGAACGCCTGCGCAGCGCTATATCACAACACAACATGAATAAATAATTGTTTGCAGGCCTAGATAGTATTATTTAGAAGCTTTACTATTATCTACATCCTCTATTTCTACCTTACAAGTGTAGGAATTATATCTAATCTTACTATAACACCTATAGTGTTGTCTAATATGCACCCTCTTTATAGGTGTCTTACCCTTACTATAACCCCTACCCTTATTTTTAGTAATTAAGTTAGCTACTTTGCTAACTATAAGGGTCTCCTCTGCGTGTATATATTATTGCTTACAGGTCTTGTGCTTTATAGACGCTTCTACAGCGTCTTAAAGGTGGCCTATTTCCTCCTATATTAACACTATATTATAAGCTATCTGCTAAGCGCCCTTTACTAACTATTTAACCTGCTTATCTAATAAACTTGCTAGAGACCCTTAATAGATTTAAATCTGCTTTTAAATTAGAGTTAACTGCTCCTCTACTTTATAAGCAGTGTGTGGTGTCTTTAGCTCCTAGGCAACATTGCTAGGTTTTAGTAGCGTTAGCGTGCGCAGGCGCACATTAAGCTTTAATAACACCACCTCTAGGTTGTGTAGGACTAGCCTAGCACCTCTAAAGCCTGTGCGAATGTTCTCTCTAGTGAACGCCTTACTAAACGCTAATTTAAAGGCTAGCAGGAAGGTTTCCTTATTAATATAGTAGATGCAACTGCGTGCTAAGGCTAAAACCTTATCGCCATACAGGCGCTTTAGTGGCGAGAAGCAGGCAACGTCAAGTGGCTGCAACAGGTGTGACAAGTGCGGGGGCATACAGAGAGTGATTATCTTCTTCTCTCTGCAGAGATCTTGGAAAGCCACTAAGCAGTAGCTCTCATAGCCATTAATAATAAGTAGCTGGTAGACCCTAACTAGCTTTGCATGCGTATTAAAGTAGTAGAGCTAGGCAAGCGCTAGATTATTGTTAGTCTAGCTAGTAGGACTAACATTAATAACCTAGTCCTGTAGGAGGTCCTTAGTAAACTAGTTAGAGATAAGAACCTTGCCTGTAAGGATAAGGAATAGTAGGATAACCTTCCCTGTTAACCTAACGCCTTATACTAGGGTAACCTACTCACAATTACTAGGTTAGATCTTCTTCTACTTCCTAGGCTTCTCTAAGCCTGTTACTACTAGCTGCAACAATATCTTGCCTATTAGGAAGCTAGACTTATTAAAGTTGTACACATCCTTGTCTATAATACTATACTTCGCCTTCATGGACTGAACAAGCGTGAACCAGGGCTGGATAACTGCTGGGTCCTCGCAGGCAGCCCGCTAGCGATTGTATGGGCGGGTCCACCGCTTCTAGAGCTCTGGTGTATGCTTTACCAAGTTGTCAACCCAGTTCTTGCCAACAGGCTTTGCGCCGCGCTCTCTTAGCAGTTTATCTGCCATATCTTGTACGTCTGCCTTTGAGGAGGGTAGGCCACGCGCAGATTCCTTAAGTATACGTAGTACAACTGCCTCCTCTTCTAGCTTTGTAAGGCGCTTTGCATTTAGCTTGCAGTTGTGTTAAGAGCGTGTTCTGTTGCGTCAGCGTTAGATTGTTTATTTAGGCACTTTATAGACTTTCTTAGCATGTTAGATACTTTAAATTTAGTTTCTTAAGATATTAGATATAGCAAGCTGTGCATCAGCTTCAGTATAGAGTGTAGGAGCTTGTTGTGGTTGAGACATTACGCGCTGTTGTTGCGCCGGCGTTCTGGCAGCGAGAGTGCGGCGCTCGGTTGGGTGCGGCGCTCGCTTGTGAAACACGTTAATGCCTCACTAACAAGATGCGCAATTATCTAAACAAGAGGGTAGAATTAATCTTGCCCTTTCTACTTTCTAATTACATAAATTTAAAAGCCTCTAAAGCGCTGCTTAGGCATTTAACATACCGCATACAACCTTAAGTGCTAGGTATAGAGGCAGACTCTATATTAACAATAGACGCAACGCACAACATACATCGGGAAAAGTTTTTCGAAATCCGGCCCAGACTGGCTGTTGCTGACAGTCGTGGCATGGTCGTGCAACGGCCGTTCAACGGCCCCAACAGCCCCAATTTGCGCCCAACAGCCCTAATTTCACGCCAATATTGCTAACAGCCAAAACACTAAGTGCCTATATTTAACAAACTTAAAACAATGTTGCAACATTGTTGCATAACGTACCTCACGGGCGAGTGGCCAGCCCGGGCGAGTGTCCGGATTTTGCCAAGACCACACCAAACTTCATACAACCCGCGATGTCTCAACGCAAAAAGGCTTAAAGCGTCTTAAAGGAACTAGATATACAGCTTGCAATCTAGGCTCTTAAACAAGACGCGACTCTTACTATTCTACGCGCTGTAACAATCTACAAGGTGTTAGAAAGAATGCTAAGACAACAATGTGCTAGAACGCTCTTAAGACGCGATTGTAAGGTTAACTTAATGAAGCTGACAAGCACTAAAGAGGAGGTGATTGTGCAGCATGTTCTGAAGCTGGACAAGCAAGGATACCCACCCTGGCTTACTGATGTAGAGGATATGGCTAACTCTCTACTCACTAAGCGCCACCAGCCTCCTGTTGGCAAGAACTAGGCTAGCACGTTCGTCAAGCGTCGCCTAGAGCTTACAGTCAAGTTTAATTAAAAGTACAACTACAAGAGAGCCCTCTGCAAGGATCCTGAGGTAATCTAGGGCTAGTTCTGCCTAGTAGAGAATACTAAAGCTAAGTATGGTATCCTAGATAAAGACACCTACAATTTTAACAAGTCTAGGTTCATGATAGGTGTTATATTAATAGGAGCTGTTGTTACAGGCTTAGAGTGTTGTAGAAGACTAAAGACAGTACAGCAGGGCAACCAAGAGTAGACTAGCATTATCTAGGGTATTAATGTGTTAGGATAGAGTATCCTACCCTTTGTTATCTTCTAAGGCAAGCACTACCTCTCTGCCTAGTACAAGGAGCTGTCTTTACCTTACAACTAGGTTATTACTATCTCTAAGAACAGCTAGACTAATAACAAGCTTAGTATTAAGTAGCTAAAGCACTTTAATAAGCACACAAAGGAGCGCACTGTTGGCAGCTATCAGCTGCTCATTCTAGACAGCTATAAGAGCCACAATTTAGTTAAGTTCTACTAGTACTGTGAAGAACACAAGATTGTTACCTTGTGTATGCCTCCACACTTATCGCACCTGTTGCAGCTGCTTGATGTAGGTTGTTTTGCCCTAATGAAGAAGGCCTATGGTCGCCAAGCTGAGCTGCTAATGCGCAACAAGATTACTTGCATTATAAAACTTAAGTTTTTACTGTGCTTTAAAGGAGCTTTTAATGCCTCTATTACTAGGAGCAATATCTA
>NW_022984790.1:800627-812428 GCF_010094145.1 Didymella exigua CBS 183.55
GGGCCAACCCAGCACCCGGGCCAAAAAAGCTTGGCAGTACCAACTCACGTTACAACTCTTCAATTTCATTGCTATTTAATATAGAGCCTGCGTACGCTGTGCTTGTATCTAATTTAGAATATGCCTCTATATCTTTTTTGCACGTTTGCGCGTTGTGTCTAGTCCCTCCACAGTTTCTACAGCGCTGTAGAGCTAGTTAAGCTTATTCTTGATTACTACTACTACAAGCCTTCTTTGACTGCTTAGCGGCTACAGAGGCCTCTGCAGCCACCTAAGCTGCTGCCTCACCATACTCTATAGTACCACCTTGCTAGATCTGCTTCCTTTTGCGCGATTTCTACTTAGTTATTACTGCTAATTGCTCTTTAAGCTTAGTAATCTGGGCTGCTTAAAGTGCGTTCTAATACAGCATAAGCTTACTGCCTCTAACAAGCTAAGAGAAGCCTACTTGCGCAGTAATAGGTAACTAAGTAAAAGACTTGCGTACAAGCTTTAACTAAGATCTAAACTTGTAGGTATTACTTAGAGTCTTTAACTGCTACAGCGTCTCTAGGAGGAGGGGTTCTAGTAGGGTACACAGGCGCACTTTAAGGTAATCTAACACAACCTGCGTGTTAAGAGGGACTAGCCTTACTACCTTAAAGGCCTTATAATAGTTCTCTGCTGTAAATATATTAAAAAACACGTCCTTAAAGGTAGGGAGGAAGCCTTCTTTATTAATATAGAAGACATGCTTACGTGCTAAGTCTTGTACGCGCTAAGAGTACTTATACTTTAATAGTAAGAAGTAGACTATATTAAGTAGCTAGAGGATGTATAATAAGTAAGGTAGTATGCAGAGGGTAAGGATTATGTTTTTAAGGTAGTAGTCCTTAAAATCCTAGTTAAGGTGGCTCTTATGGCTGTCTAAAATGAGCAGCCTGTACGCCCCTACCTGGCTCGCCTTTGTATGCGCGTCGAAGTGCTTCAGCCACTCAAGGCCGAGCGCGTTGTTTGTCCAGCCGCTCTTAGAGACAGAGAGCTTCCAATTGCGTGGTATATCTGCCTCCTCGTACTAGGCAGAGATGTGAACGCGTCCTTTGTAGATAATGAAAGGCAGGGTACAAGATCTAGCAGCGCAGACGCTCTAGATAACTGTTACCTACTTGCAATTACCTAGCTAAACAAGCTAAGGTTAATTACGTCTCTCTACACCTGTAACAACCTTTATTAAGCTAATAACACCTATCTAGAAGCTAGTCTTATTAAAGTTGTGCACGTTGTGGTTGTGTACGCTGTATTTAGCTTTTGTGTCCTCTACTAGCTTAAACCACGCGCTGATTGTCTCTAGATCCTCCTGCAGTATCCTCTGCCTATCTTTGGCTTGATTAAAGGCTATCTTGAGCGTAGCTGAACGCGTCACGAAGCGCTCAGCCTAGTGCTTGCCAACAGGCTACCCACCGCGTACACCCAACAGTTTGTTGGCCATATCTGCCACCTCGCACAGCCAGGGCGCGAATCCTTGTGAATTAAGGTCAAGAATGTATTGTATAATTGTTTGCTCTTTAGTGCGCGTAAGCTTATATTGTGCGTTATGTCTATTATTAATATAGAGTCTGCCTCTATACCTAGCACTTAAGGTTGTACGTGGTATGTTAAATGCCTAAGCAGCACTTTAGAGGCTTTTAAATTTATATAATTAGAAAGTAGAAAGGGCAAGATTAATTCTACCCTCTTGTTTAGATAATTACATATCTTGTTAGCAAGGCATTACGTGTTAATATTAATAGTTGTGGTCTTGGCAAGAAATGGCCTGGGTGCTGGGTTGGCCTGGGTGCTGGGGGTTTACGTTAGTAATAGAATAGTTATTAAGTGTAGAAGGTTTTAAGCTTAATGTTCCTTGCTAAGACACTAAGTTAAGATTCTTTGCTAGGGCTCTAGCAGCCTAAATATTAGAAAATATAAGAATATTATTCAAGAATAGTAGGTAAACCAAGAATTTTACGCCTAGGCCTGCCTGTTCTGCAAGCTCCTGTTGCGCTGCTGCTGTGTGTGTGTGTGTGTGTGTGTGTGTTGGGGTCAGCAGGTGCCATGCTGTATGCTGTTGCAGCTGCTACGTTGTGCGGGCGCAGCTGCAGCTGCTACGGTGTGGTGTGCTGTTGCAACTTCAAAACACAAACCTTCAACAAACAAACCTTCAACGCTCTATAACTTGCATTGTAGTAGGCCTACAACAATAATTTTTCGCTTATTTTAAAGCTACAATTTCGCTCTATCTGTACATGAAATTTCGCAATTTTTAAATATTTAATGCTAGTGCTAGCACTAAGGGTAGCTATGCAATAACATTGCAACATTATTTTAAGTTTATTAAATATAGGCACTTAGCGTTTTAGCTGTTAGCAATATTAGCGCGAAATTAGGGCTGTTAGGCGCAAATTGGGGCTGTTAGGGCCGTTGAACGGCCATTGCACAACCATGCCACGACTGTCAGCAACAGCTGGTCTAGGCCAGATTTCGAAAAACTTTTCCTAATGTAGGTGTTATTAGCTTAATAAAGGTTGTCACAGGCGTAGAGAGACGTAATTAACCTTAGCTTGTTTAGCCAGGTAATTGCGAGTAGGTAACAGTTATCTAGAGCGTCTGCGCTGCTAGATCTTGTACCTTGCCTTTTATTATCTACAAAGGACGTGTTCACATCTCTGCCTAGTATGAGAAGGCAGATATACCATGCAATTGGAAGCTCTCCGTCTCTGAGAGCGGCTGGACGAACAACGCGCTCGGCCTTGAGTGGCTGAAGCACTTTGACGCGCATACAAAGGCGAGCTAGGTGGGGGCGTACAGGCTGCTTATTTTAGACAGCTATAACAGCCACCTTAACTAGGATTTTAAGGACTACTGCCTTAAAAACATAATGCTTACCCTCTACATACTACCTTACTTATTATATATCCTCTAGCTGCTTAATATAGTCTACTTCTTGCTATTAAAGTATAAGTACTCTTAGTGTGTACAAGACTTAGCATGTAAGCGCGTCTTCTATATTAATAAAGAAGGCTTTCTCCCTACCTTTAAGGACATATTTTTTAACATGTTTATAGCAGAGAACTATTACAAGGCCTTTAAGGCAGCAGGGCTAGTCCCTCTTAACGCGCAGGTTGTGTTAGATTGCCTTAAAGTGCGCCTATGTACCCTGCTAGAACCCCTCCTCCTAGAGACGCTGTAGTAGTTAAAGACTCTAAGTAATACCTACAAGTTTAGATCTTAGTTAAAGCTTGTACGTAAGTCTTTTACTTAGTTACCTATTACTACACAAGCAGGCTTCTCTTAGCTTGTTAGAGGTGGCAAGCTTATGCTACATTAGAACGCGCTTTAAGCAGCCTAGATTACTAAGCTTAAAGAGCAATTAGTAGTAATAACTAAGCAGAAATCGCGCAAAAGGAAGCAGATCTAGCAAGGTAGTACTATAGAGTATGGTGAGGCAGCAGCTCAGGTAGCTGCAGAGGCCTCTGTAGCTGCTGAGCAGTCAAAGAAGGCTTGTAGTAGTAGTAATTAAGAACAAGCTTAACTAGCTCTACAGCGCTGTAGAAACTATAGAGGGACTAGACATAACGCGCAAACGTGCAAAAAAGATATAGAGGCATATTCTAAATTAGATACAAGCACAGCGTACATAGGCTCTATGTAAAATAGTGATGAAATTGAAGAGTTGTAACGTGAGTTGGTACTGCCAAGCTTTTTTGGCCCGGGTGCTAGGTTGGCCCAGGTGCTGGGGGTTTACGTTACAGTGTTTGTGGAACTCATGTGAGCTGTGGCTCTCATGGCCGTCCACAATCAGCAGCCTGTGTGCACCCACCTTCTAGTCTTTTGTATGGGTATTGAAGTGCTTCAGCTAGGCAATACCAAGCTTATTTAACATCTAGCTATTAGGACTAACCTTAATTACCTAATCCTAAGGTAGATTGTGAAACTATAAGGTAATAAGGACCTTACTAGGGAAGATAAGGAAGGGTAGGATAGCCTATCCTTTAGCGTTAACTCCTTGTATATTAGTAACCTAACCACAGTTCCCTAGCTGCAGGCTCTTTGTGCTACGCTTCTTAGAGCCTGTAAAGACTATCTAGCTATAGATAACCCCTATTATAAAGCCTGTCTTGTTAAAGTTGTACATGTCTTTGTCTGTGATGCTGTACTTGGCCTTTGTGTTAGCAACTAGCTCAAACTAGGGCGTTATAACGCGTGCATCTTTGTTAAGGGCTCGCTGGCGATCATATGGACGGCTCCTTCGAAGCTTGATCTCAGGCGTACGCGTCTTGAAGTTGTCTACCCAGTGCTTGCCAACAGGCTCTCCACCGCGCTCAGCAAGCAGATCATTAGCTATATCTCGCACCATAGCCTTTGTAGCAGGTATTCCTCTTGTATCAAGCTCAAGTATACGTTGTACAAGGGCCTCCTCCTCTAGTTTACTTAGCTTCTTTAAATTAGGCTCGCGATCACGTTAAGAGAGGACTCCTTAGTGTTGTTAGTAGATAGTAGTTTAAGGTACGCTGAAGGCTGTAATAGCGCGTGTTTTACTCTTATTGTAATCTTTAATTATAGCTTAGATAGCAAGCTATAAGGTCCCTTTAGTATAGGTTAATTGCACGTTGTGTTAGGATGGCATTGTAATGCAAAGTAGTTATTAGGCTATCATGGTTAGGATGGACCGCTCGCTTGGGTTGGACCGCTCGCTTGTGAACTACGTTATATTAGGAGTACTTACACTGTAATAGTAAGAAATAGACTATATTAAGTAGCTAGAGGATATGTAACAAGTAAGGTAGTATATAGAGAGTAAGGATTTAGTTCTCTAGGTAATAGTCCTTAAAATCCTAGTCAAGATAGCTCTTATAGCTGTCTAAGATAAGCAACCTATATACTCCTACCTAACATGTCTTTATATGTGTGTTAAAGTGCTTTAACTACTTAAGGCTAAGTATATTATTTATCTAACTATTCTTAGAGACTAAGAGCTTCTAATTATATAGTATATCTGTCTCCTTATACTAGGCAGAGATATAGACGCGTCCTTTGTAGATAATAAAAGGTAGGGTTGCATACCTAGCAGCGCAGATGCTCTAGATAACAGTAACCCACTCGCAATTGCCTGGCTAAACAAGCTCTAGCTAAGCACGTCTCTCTAAGCCTATTACAACCTTTAAAGACAAAGCAATGCCTATCTAAAACCTAGTTTTATTAAAGTTATGTATATTATTGTTGCAAATACTATACTTAACTTAAGTATCCTCTACTAGCTTAAACCACGCGCTAATTATCTTAGGATCTTCCTGTAGTATCCTCTAACTATCCTTTGCTTAATTAAAGGCTATTTTAAGCTCGTCTAAACGCGTCACAAGCCTGCTAGCCTACCTCCACGCGACCGCCACGATCCGGGCCTGGTTCGGGCCCAATTCGGTCTAGCGCGCGATTCCCGCCCTGAATCGCCCCCTTTCAGCCTTAGTCTGGAGTCGACCCCTTTTTGTGATTTATTCCGGTTTAGCTCCACCCTGTATGGACGTGTATGTTCAGTGATACTGCACATGTAGCAGGCCCTGCTTTTTGCCTCTGCTCTCTGTTTCCCCTGTTAACATTATATACCTGTCTACGTCATTTCTGTAAAGCCACAGCCCAGTCAATAAATTGTGCAGTGGTGCCAATAGGGCAGTGTTGCTATGTCCCGCTGGACAGTTTACGTAGGCAACCCAGGAGAGAGCGCACCTCTTAACAGCACCTCTGCGCCTTCCTCTTGGACTGTCTGTACGGGCGACCCTGCAAAGAACGAGGCATGTGGGCAGCGTAGCTGCTGCAGCGTCCTTGATCCCCACCCAATTCTTCACCCGCTGACAATGCAATAGCCTGCGGAGCCGGAAATTCCAGATGTCATCTCCCATCTGCCAGAACATGGGCACTTGTTGTGCAATCCTTGCAGAAGCGTCGTGCCCTACAAGACGCTCTACCACCACCTCCGCGACTACCACAAAATCCGAACACTAGTCTGCAAAGCTATTGTCTCTCGGTACGATGCGCTTCCGGTATTGCAAACTGATGCAGATGTCGTACCTCTCCCAAGCAAGTCCTGCGCATTGGATTTTCTTGCGCCGCCTGAGCGGGGATACTTCTGCCCGCAGTGCGACTGGACGACTTGTAGTTGGGACATGATCCTGCAGCACTTTTGGAAAACAAGGTGCAGTAGAGGAGGAAGGACACGCAATGACCTGTCCTGCTTCCTCCAACGATGGCCCACTACTAGACAGAACCTGGGAGGAAGCTGGCGAATCGAAGATGCTACCGACACAAATCGTGGCAGGTTAGGATCAAGCCGGGACCGATCTGCATTAGACGAGCCCGCGACTGCCGCCCTGTTGCAGATGGAAGCCGAGGAGGAAGCCAGGCTTTCACAGCAAGATCGAGAATTGATGTCCCTAAGCAATGAGCTCGAACATGACGAGAAGACCAATTGGCTGCGGGGTTGTGGCTGGCCACGGTGGTTTGCTCAAAAACCGCTCTATCTGATTATTGCTACCTCTAGATTACCTCTCTCCACGAATAGAGCAGTTTACCTCAGCACCTAGAACTGCAGCGAGTGGATCAGCTGCGCAGATTTAGAATCTAGATTAAGACAGTTGACAAAGATTGTTCATCTTGTGCTAGATCAGTGCGAGGAGACACTTGAACAGACACCACGAGTCATGCGCTGCTGGCTGCGAAGCTGGGGATCGCACTTCTACGCGTATCCCTTCGAGCTACCTCAACGGGAAGCTACACAAGCTAGGTACCGCTCTTTCCTCAATCGCTTCCTATGCTATGTGTTCTGATCATGGCACGTCTGTCAGACGCTCGACCAAAGCTTGAGCGATGTGTACGGGCTTAAATTGTCCAATGTGCAGGTACAAACAATGGAATTTGTCTGGTTAGGTCTAACCACAACAGGATCCGGCGACCTAGGATCCCTTTCCTCCCTACAAATATCAGAAACTGTTTTCCAGCTGCTCGTGATGTTCTGGATGGATCTGTCCACCGACGGCGTGTTAGAAAGCAAAGCCATCGTCCACTTCTCTGGGGTGCTGGGTATCCATCCCTATGAGTTGGCATATCGTACAGCGTACGACTACGCGCCGTACCTATCAGCTCTATTGTGGGTTGGCAGGCTTCTTATTCTTGAGTATGCCTTGCCGCTGCGAGCGTATACTACCCTCGACGTCCCCTGGCCAGCACGAGCAGCCTACGCCGATCAAGGGAAGCGTCTCTGCGCAGGGATCCGCCCAACATACCTTCAGCGTGGCAGTCTCTCCCCTATGGGATATCTGATCGAGCGTTTACAGCATGGCAGGGCCATTGCAAAACGCGAAGGACCGCGCACTAACTTATCGTGGTCGCTAGATGGCCAGACTCTAGACATTGCCGGCTCCCGCATCTCTATGCACGAATTCCGCCATACTATCCATAGCCTCCTTGCCAGACTCGAACAGGCTACGAGAGATCTCATGTTCGACTGGTGGCCGAGCGTGGATCTAGGCACTATCAAAGAGGATCTTTCCAGGCACCGACCAGGCTATTCATTCCTACAAGAGCCAGCAAATTAGCTCTAGTCTAGCTTCAAGCATCTTAGCCGTCGAGCCTTCTCCAAAGATGGTAAAGGCTTTGCGCTGAGAGGCAAAGGCAGGGAGCAAGCGATGGCATACCTAAAGAAGTGTAACGACATGGTCATGCTATTGTTTAGCAGTATTCATGTGTCTAGCGGGATGCCTGCAAGAGGAGAAGAGCTCCGCGTTATGCGCTGGGCGGACACTGCCGCAGTGCAACGCAACATCTTCATCTGCCAGGGTCGGATCTTGCTAATCTTCTCATATAACAAAGCCAGCCAGAACTCAAACAATTCATTCTTCGTTGTTCGAGTTCCCTGCGCGCTGGTAGAGAAGTGTCTTTTCCTGCACCTTGCATACATCAGGCCATTCAACGATTTTCTCAGCCGCCAGTTGAAACTCGTCAATGCAGATGCTCCTACCAACCCACACTTGTTCACTGCTTACGACACGCCTGTGTCTTGTTTTAGTTCAGCAGCCTGCTCGAAGATCCTGCAGCAATCCACGCTGGAATGTCCAATTCTGCTTCATTTTCAGATCTATCGCCAGATTGCAGTAGCTATTAGCAAGAAACATCTCCCGGACATTGTCCAGCCTTTCGATCCTAACACTCCAAGAGGCTACGATGGACTGACCCGCCTTCTCTCTTTCCAGACAGGACATAATCCAGCTACTCATGCCGGCGCATATGCTTTGGATCGTGCCTATCCAGCTAAGCTGCAACCCAACCTAGTAGAGCAGTACCTCTATATTAGCAATGTATGGCACCAGTTCTTAGGCAGCGCCAAAGAAAGCACGTTCCGAGCTAATCTAGGCTCTGATGCAAGCCGGACCACGCCGGAAGTTCCAATGCAGCCACCAGGCTTTCTGCCGTCTAAAAGTGTCGCAGTGAGTGCAAGCAGTGCGCAAGGAATTGAGGATTGAACTGAGGTTGTATTGTGTGAAGCTACGAACAGTATATCTACATAGGTGGCTGTAAACAGCGCTAGTGCAAAACAGGGAGTCGCCTCTTACTAAAGGTGAGGCGCAGGTTGCCTATAAGGCAAGAGACACGCAAACTGTGACACACCCCCTAGCTGCTGTAGGCTTAACAGCAGGGAGTTAACAACAGCTAATTAGTGTTAATTTAGTAGGTAATAGATAGTATTAATGTTATTATTGTTAGCCTAACGTAGGCCCTTTAGGTGCTTAGTAATATTAACAAGACTAAGTTAGCAGATAAACTTAGCAAACTTCTACTTAGGTAGAATCTTTATAAGTCTGTTAGTAGGCATGTAATTAGTAGGTACCTATTTAATATTAATACGTGAGGCAGTAACCTCCTATTAGATCTAGAGCTAATAGATATTAATATATTTAACTTTTATATAAAGCTTGTTGTGCTCCTTTGTAACAATATAGACAGTCTGCTAGTTATTACACTAGATTATAGGTATATAGTTAAGCGTGAGGTTAATACTAGCAAAGAAACATATCTACTCTTCTATCTACAAGGCTATAAGGGAGAGCAAGAGTAATTTAGACTCTATAGTTAATTTTATAACTATACGCTAGATAGTTAATTTCTAGTTAATTATAAGTCCTCTAAATTTAAAGGCGTATCCCTAAGAGCTCTAGCAAGTCTTAGGCTTGTTAGTATACAAGGCATTAGATAATCTAAAGAAGAGAGGATTGCAGTATGTAGGATTGTTAGTGAGATACTTAGCCATGTCGTGCGCGCTGGCAGAGGCTTCAAGGGCGAGAGCCTTCGTGCTGAGCAGGTAGTGCCAGGTCTGGCAGATCTTTGAGATGTGAGACTGTCCTAGGTTGATAAGGTGGCAGGCAAAGACAACGTGCGTTTAGGAGACGTTAGGTCTACCCCAGACAGCGATGTATGCAAGAGAACTAACAAGCTGCTAGTAGAGCTTTGTATGAGCAGTATCAGTCTCCTTAGTAGACTGTGGCAGCCAGTTCTCCGTCAGTGGGACGTCTAGAGCCTTGCCCACAGCCTTAATGCTAAATTAAGCGCACACCTTATTAATAAAAGCGTCTTAGACTAGCTAGGTCTTGTACAGAGCTTAGTTGCAGACAATGCAGATACTAAGAAACTAGGTAAGGTCTCCTATTGCTTTAATATTATATAGGTCTACTAGATCCTTCTTAAAGGACTAGTAGTAATAGGCATTTAATTAATAAAACACTATAATAATGTTATTAACGTAGACAAATATAATAAGCTAGCAGCTTGTATATAGGCATAGGAAGCTGTTAACTGGCTTTAGGCCTAGTTTTACAAGCTGTTAACGTAGCTCATTGTACTATAGGATTAGTGACTCCTTCAGGCCGTACAGGGCGCGGAGCACCAGCATAATCTTGCCTTTAGTATGGCGGAAGGCCTCAGGCGTTTTAGTGTATAGCTTGTAGTTAGTTTTTGCATTTAAGAAGGCAGTAGGGATATTATACTGCTTTAGTTTAAGATTAAAGTAATTAGTAATTATAATAAGAGCATGAAAGTTGTAGATAGCAAGTGTAGCAGCGTATGTGTTGTCTATTAGAGCTTAGAGGTCTCCTTAGATAATAAGTTAAGCCTTAAACTATAAGAGATATCTAGCTTTATCTGTCTTGTAAGTAAAGACCTATATTAGTAGTAGTACCTTACTATCTGCAGTAGCCTTTAATTACTCTGTCTGTCTAAAGACACCTTTAGCGCATAGATCTTGCTATTTAATCTCTATAGCACGTTAGAATTGATTGCTGAACATGTGTGTATTAAGACAGTTTTCTAACTTTAGCAGAGGTGGCAGCTGTGACTAATAGATTTGTAGTACTTTATCTGCGCTAGCTGAGGCTCTGTTAGAGAGGATCTTAGTTAAGAACGCTCACAGGTAATTAACAAGAGGCTTAGGTCCTATCCTTGCTGCGTAGATCTATACTACAAAGTTGTTTAGATCCCTTAGCTTTTAATTGCGCTTGCCTAAGACAATTAGGTTTGTGTTAGTTAGATCAAGATTAACGTCCTGTGGCGCTTTCTTGCCTTGTTGGTAGTAGCCCTTAGGAACTATGTGTATTGTGTCCTCCTCAGGTAATGTAGAGGTTAGCAGTGTGTTGTCAGATTCGAGTGCGTTGTCAGCCATCTTACCCCCCAACTGGGAGCCTCTAGCTGTCGGAGCTGAGGTCACAGGTGTTGTTTGGCGGCTGCGTTGGCGCGCGGTCAGCAGGTCGTCGATGCTGACATCATCATCCTGCGGCATCTCTGGATATTCGAGTAGCTCGATCACCTCCTTGATCACTGGTGTAGAGGCGTAGCCATCTATTCCATCAAAGAATAACATGTTTTACAAGCGAGCGGGCCATACAAGCGAGCGGGCCACCCCACTAACTTTGCGCAACGTGTATACTTCAATCAACCATGGCCCCCTCCCACCACAGCCAAAACAGCTCTTATAAGGCTGATGTAAACCTCGCAATCTTAGCTCTTAATCAACGCCAAATATCAACTAAGAGATCTGCTGCCTATACGTACGGAGTCTCTTGAACTACCCTCCAACGCTGACGCGCTAGGACGCGCGCCTGACGCGATTGCCAGCCCAACTCAAAGAAGCTCACCAAGCTAGAGGAGCAGGTGATTATCAGACATATACTCGACTTGGATACACGTGGATTTGCGCCTACGTACGATGCTGTACGTGATATGGCTGATAAGCTGCTGGCTGCGCGCGGCGCTGGTCAGGTAGGCGTCCACTGGCCGCGCAACTTTGTCAAGCGTACAGACAGTCTCACGACGCGTTTCAATCGAGCGTACAATAGACAGAGAGCCCAGTGTGAGGATCCAGCCCTAATAAGGAGCTGGTTTAAGCTTGTAGAGGAGACAAAGGCCAAGTACAGCATCTGCGATAATCACGTCTACAACTTTAACAAGGCTAGCTTTATAATAGGCAAGATCACGACTTAGCTTGTCGTGACAGGGTTAGAGAGGAGAGGCAGGCCAAAGGCTATCCAGCCAGGCAATCGTGAGTGGGTGACGTTGATCGCTGCAATCAACGCAGCTAGCTGGTCAGTCCCACCATTCCTCATCTTTGCTAGCAAGTACCACCTCTCTGCCTGGTACGAGGAGGATATCCCACGCGACTAGGCAATTGCAGTTAGCAACAATAGCTAGACAAACAACAAGCTAGGCGTAGAGTGGCTAAAGCACTTTAACACTTACACAAAGACTCGTGT